>NW_019394354.1:0-212655 GCF_000612105.2 Orussus abietinus | reverse complement strand
CTCTCCGGCAATCTCTTGCAACTCTCCGGCACTCTCCGGCAACTCTCCGGCACTCTGTGGCGCTCTCCGGCACTCTCCGGCACTCTACGGCAACTCTCCGGCACTTTCCGGCAACTTTCCGGCACTCTGCGGCAACTCTCCGGCATTCTCCGGCACTCTCCGGCACTCTCCGGCACTCCCCGGCACTCTCCGGCACTCTCCGGCACTCTCCGGCACTCCCCGACACTTTCCGGCACTCTGCGGCAACTCTCCGTTAGTCTCCGTCACTCTCCGGCCCTCTGCAGCAACTCTCCGGCTCTCTCCGGCACTCTACTGCACTTAACAACACGCAACTGCATTGTACGGCCTTCGATAAGGCTCGAAAACACTTGAAAAACGCGCGAAAACGATTGATAACGCTCGACAACGCTCGAAAATGTTCTGAAAATGATCGAGATACGCTCGAGAACGTTCAAAAACGGTCGAAAAACGCTCGATAACACTTGAAAACGCTCGAAACCGCTCTGAAAATTATCGAGAAACGCTCGAGAACGTTCGAAAACGGTTGAGAAACGTTCGATAACGCTCGAAAACGCTTGAAACCGCTCGAAAAACGCTCGATAATACTCGAAAACACTCGAAAACGCTAGTAGGGAAATGTAAAAAAAATCATACGCGAAATGACTCGGCTTATATCCGGGGTTAGGTAAGCCTCGGGAGGATTTTCGCAGTATTCGACTCTCACGCATACTTGTCGAGTGTAGCGCCGAATGCACACATACTCAACGTTTCGTCCCGTAACTTGGCGCTTGGCTTGTTGGAACGCGCGAAGATTTCTAGGAGCTATCGCACTCACACAGATTCGCTGCACGAGAGTTCCGTACGTGATATCGACGCGTGCCCCAAAGCTCCGCATCGCGTCGACTTCGAGGCAACAATGTACTTAATAGTATTAGATAAGTAGATAAAGTCAAATGGAGCGTCACGAGTGTTCATCCCTTACCATTAAAAGCGAGCAGTGTCGGTAAGCGTAGTTAAGCCATCACCGTCAACTGCCGCTTGGTATTACCATCACTAGTACGTGAGCCGCCAACGGCGACTGGTAGATGGTACCGCCATCGTGAATGCGCTAGCTCCTATCAGAAATTCGTTGCGCCGCCTTTGGGGGCAAAAAACGGTGAAAGCTAACGTACGAAACCAGAGGGCAGCACAGGATGCGATCGCATGATCCTGCCCGTGAGCAATCTCCCAACTCATCTCTGATACATCTTCCCGACATCAGAGGGCACGACTTGCATTTGCTTCGTGCAGTTCGCCACGTTGGAAGGTGACGGATTGTTACAGATGTATTTGTGTAGTTACAAATTATAATATTTAAGTGTCAATCCAAGCTGAAAAGTATCAGGTGATCCTCAGTTAATGACATTAGAATTTTTTGGAATCGTTTTACCTCTTTTGTCGTATTACATGAAATTAAGTTTTCCTTGATATTTAATCAAATTTGGTACATCATAACCCAAAAGAAACAGACGTTCATACATTTTTCTATAATTACATAATTCCCATACTAAAGTTCACTTTAAACCGATTTTTAGGTTACTGGAAAAATTAACGTTAAAAACGGCTTTTATGGTGTGGCATGTAATTGCACGAATACAGATATTTTGGGAATCGAATTTGATGGCTTGTCACTTTAATCGTTACTAACAATTTGACATACCAGTAGAAGGAAAGTCATTTTACTAGTTATAATAATTACATTTGTAGGTATCAAGATGAAGGTGAAGGAGTTGCTCAAAACTGTAAATGTGGCATGGTCACCACCCCAGCAATATCCGATATTGCTGGCGGCAGGGACTGCGGCACAGCAACTCGATGCTAGTTTTAATACTTCCGCTAGTTTAGATTTGTACTCACTGAATCTTCAGCAACCAGGTTATGAAATGGAGTTACAAGCAACCGTTCCTAGTGAAAACCGGTAATAAGCAAATTTCAACGTATTTTGTTATGTATAAATTTGACAGATTTAATAGTGGTATAATTTCAACCTTTCAGGTTTCATAAAATAATTTGGGGAGCCGGTGACGACAATTCTCCTGGGATTATCGTCGGTGGATGTGATCACGGGATTATACAAATTTATTCTGTTGCTAAAGTGCTTGCAAAGGAAAGCGATTGTTTAATAAGTACTCCTAGTAGGCACACAGGTCCTGTGCGCACGATGGATTTTAATCCCTTCCGAACAAACTTATTAGCAACGGGTGCAACAGAAAGTGAAATTATTATATGGGACATGAGTAACACTAATAATCCAATGGCACCTGGCCCTACGAGTCAACCACTAGAAGATGTACAGCATATTGCATGGAATAAACGAGGTGTGTTCATATTGTTTATATCGATTTGATGTATAAAATGAAATGTTGCTGAATTGTATGCTCTCTTTTAGTGCAGCATATCATAGCTTCTACATTTTCGCAACGTTGTATTATATGGGATTTACGGAAGAATGAACCAATAATCAAACTTACCGATGCCAACTCAAAGGTGTTTACTGATACTCGATAAATCGCTTAACACATTCTGTAATAGTTCATTCATTTTAACTTAATACACGCAGGTACGGTGGAAAGTAGTTCAGTGGCATCCGGATATAGCGACGCAATTATGCCTTGCTTCGGAAGAAGATCAGTCACCTGTAATTGAATTATGGGACTTAAGATTCGCAACATTACCTCTAAAAACACTGAGAAGTCATCAGCGTGGAGTACTTTCAATTGCATGGAATATCAACGACTCGGATCTGTTGCTGAGTAGCGCAAAGGATAACAGGATTTTGTGTTGGAACCCAAATTCAGATGCTCCGGTATGTTTGTTCATGTAAATTTTTATTTACAAGTTAACTCTTTTATGTTCTGAATCCCTATTTATGATTTTTGACAGGATGGAGAAGTGATTTGCGAATTGGCTCAAACAAATCAATGGAACTTCGACGTAGCGTGGTGTCCTCGAAATCCTGGTTTAATTGTGGGAACAGGCTTCGATGGGCATGCAGTTGTCTATTCCCTCCTCGGCGGACAGTCTCAAGCTTCGACAGAAACGTCGAAGAAATTAGTCGACTCTTTTCCAGGAATGGATCCGTTTACTCAACCAGTTCCCCAACAACCCACCGAAGCGGCAGTTTTACTCAAAAAAGCACCAAAATGGTTAAAAAGACGTTCAGGGGTTTCATTTGGCGTAAGTGGTCGTTGCTTTCAGTGAGAAATACTTCAATGCATTTTTAATATAATACATAAATTAACATTTCTTCCAGTTCGGGGGAAAACTGGTAATATTTGAGAATGAGACTGCAGATCCTACTCTTCCGATGAAGGCTACTCGAACGGTTATTATTTCACAAGTAATCACAAATCCAGAATTAGTCCAACGATCTAATGAACTGGAAGCGACCCTCAGAAGTGAACAATTCATTGATTATTGCCAAGGAAAAGCCGATAAAGTCGCGGACGACCATGATAAAAAATTATGGGACTGCATTGGGGCATACTTTCGACCAAACGTCACCAAAGAGTTGTTAGAAGTGTTGGGGTACAATTTAGATGTCATGCATAACAAGTTAAGTCAGTTTATCCCACAAGATGTTGACGCCATCACCGAGGGTGTTGCAAAATTAGATCGGGTGAGTTAATCGTCATTGCATCCTGTTTTGTATCTATTTAAACTACACTTGAGGTTTTGATAACCAATGTCTATTAGATTCTAACCATACTTGCATAATTAGATTCACAATGGTAACGTTTTCGACGGAAGTGCAGCTTTTGACGCCATTGCTCAGCAGGAACAGAATAGAAAATCCCCTGCTGTCAAACCCGTGGAGACTAATTTTAAAATAAATACTACCGATGGTAAATGTTATACTCCTTTTGCCACTAAATTTTAGTTTATGTACAGCCTACGATAAGCAGCTTTCTAACAAATGAAATTCAGTTTTATACCAAATACGTGTTTCTTAGAAGAATTTTTCTTTTTAACTTGTATTTTAGACGAAGATGGCCTCATAACGCAGGCAATTTTAATTGGAGACATCGAAGCTGCCGTCTCCTTATGCTTCGCAAGCAAGAGATATGCAGATGCGATGATTATTTCTATCACCGGAGGCCCAGAATTACTGGCTAGGTCACAACGCAGATACTTTGCAGAACACAGCGGTTCCCTTAATTTTCTTATCGACTCGTTGGTGAACGAAAACTGGGTGAACATCGTTAAGAACTGTGACATACGTGACTGGAAGGAGGCATTAATAGGAGTGTTTGCAAATGGCAATTCTGAAGAATTAAGCGTGCTTTGCGGTAAAAAAGAACACGTTTATTTTCCTTTTTGTGTAAAATATATTAACGAGTCCAGTTTATATAAATGTGGTCCGTTGCAGACATGTTGGGAGATCGGCTGGCATCCTCCGATGACCCATATCTCAGAAAGCAAGCCCAAATCTGCTACGTATGCTCTGGAAACGTGAACAAGTTGGTTGCAGTGTCGAATGCCAATATCCAAGAACTCGCGGAACTGGTAACGATAATGCAGAAAGCTTTGGAACACGTAGGGATTAGAGCTTCTCGAACCGAGGAGAACGTCGCTTTGGTTATATCTCAGTATGCTGAAATGTTAGCTGCCGAAGGGAATTTTGAGTCTGCGTTGAATTATTTGGGCAGCAGTCAAGAGCCAAGAATCATCACGCTGCGAGATCGGCTGTGTCGAGCACTGGGTTACATACAGCCCGAAGCCCAGCGGAATATGTCTAGAGAACCTGCTTCGAGGAATTATTATGACCAATCTAGGAAACCCCAACCGATACAGCAAAATGTATACCCAACTGTACAACCTACTCAGTCTACAAATCATTGGAACACTGCTCCAACGAAATCCTATGGAAGTAATATCAACCAATATAGCCCGATGCAGGCTCCGCCTTTGGCAACTCCAACTATTCCAGCAATGCAACCTCTTTCGCACGACCAATATTCAAATCAGCAATCGTATGGACAAATTCCTGGTCCATTACCTGCTGCGCAGCCACCTCCACCACCTCCACCTACATCAGGATCGAGCCTTGGGGGATCACGACCATCCAGTGTCGGGCCTCAAACACGATCTAAACATATTGTAGATCCATGTGTCAAGTCGAGCTCAACCTACGGTCAAAGTGGTTTTTCTCAGCCACAAATGTACAATTCTCAACAAGTCTCACCGATCCCAGGTTACTCGTCACAAAATATCTATCAGCCACAAACTTCGATGCCTCAGAACCCATATGCAGGACATGTACAGAACCAAACGTTCAATTCGCCCTTGCCAGAGCCACAGAGAGACGTTCAGTCTGGAATTAATGCTCCAGAACTGTCAAACACCATACAACAGCAATTTTATAATCCCATTAGATCTCAACCACCTACGCAAATGCAGTCTTATAATAATGAAAGTGTCTACCAGTCTACGATGCAACCGTCTGGATGGAATGATCCACCTATTGGAAAAAGTTCGCGAACACAGGTTAGTTTAATCTATGAATTAACTTAACCTATAAAAGCTTGTAACATGGGTCGTTGTCTTCCAAAACGATAAAAAAATTCAGTGCATTAAGTATAATACAATTAGTTAAAGAGTATCGTATGTGTGAATGTGTTTGGCGCGAAATTCTACGTTGAAAGGTGATTATTAGTATTTAGTTATTTTAGAACTCTACGAGTAGAGGCAATAATGCATTCCGGTTATTAGTTAATTTGTTTTGTACATTTGATGTAAGATTGCAATTCAAATCACTGATACATTGTCCGTTCGAATGATGTAGCCAGTTCTGGCACTATACAACAAAAATGAAATGTCTGCGGAACACGCTGGTACCAGGAAGTGGAAAGCAATGCATTCGAAGAGTAGTGACTCGAAGGTAGCTGACTTCCTATAATCAGAGTGCTATCCTTGCCGAATTTTAAATTTGTTATTCTTGTCAATTATAGTTACAATCACCCTCGAATTGGTAGAATTCCCTAAAAGACTACAAAGACAGTCTGATCGATTGTTACGTAATCATTAGTTTTCATTGTGATATTGTATTAATTACCATAGTGTGATATTTAACGCAATAGAATTCTCTTTCATGCAGCCAGTTATCATTGTACTGAGTATTGTCGCTGCTTTCATTTCCTGCCTGACTCATCGTAACAATGTAACCATCATTGGACGAGTCGATACAAAAATATTTGTTCTTTCAGTCTAAGCCAGAATTTCAACCACAGAATCCAATTCTTCATCCTCTCTTGGGAGCTTCGCCTCAACAAGATCCGAATGTAAGTACATTTGTGTAGCGAAGTCTGTAAGAATGTGTATATTAATTAAATTTAATCGACCCATTTATTTAGATGGTACAGGACGGTTATTACGGTGACTCTCAAATTCCTTACAATCAGCAGCAATATGGCAATCAGATGCAGAATTCTGGAATTCCCATAAATAGATCGATGGAACCCCTGCAACCTGCCCAAGTTGCTCAATCTGCACAGCCAGAACCTGAAAAGCCAAAGGCACCGATACCCGAAGAGCACGTGCATCTCAAGACCGTTCTCGATGAACTGCGATATCACTGTCATGAAAATGCTAAAAACCCGGTAAGATAATAAAGTTCAACATCTTTGTATGATTCTCCCAAGAATGAAATATTTTCATTTACATTTCCAGCAAACCAAGCGAAAGCTGGAAGACGTTTCGAAGAAACTCGAAGTCTTATACGATTGCCTCAGAGAGAATAAGGTAAATAGTTGAGACTTGATTAGACAGAAACTATTCATTATTAGACGAGCATAGCCATAACAAATCTCTTAAGAAAATTACTGAACAGAAAACGATTCGTTCTTGTAATACGCTTACTAACCTATATTTTTAATAATTCCCTTTTTCCCCCTCTGGGTATTTGGCACTGATGTAATTTTTCTGCTCTTCTTACAGCTTTCACCGAATACTCTAAACGATCTGCATCAAATATCTCAAATGATTCAAACTGGAGATTACACAGGCGGGCTGAGTCTGCTCACTCGACTGGCATCAAGCGCTGACTTCAGTACGATAGCATCCTTCATGCCTGGAATTAAAGTATTACTTCAAAGTGCTCTACAATTAGGCGTCTATATTAGATAAGGGTGTAGGTACGATTGGATAATCGAGACGGCATTATTGTCAAAGAGACTGACTTGTGTACATCGAATTTTGCAGTGGGTCGCGAAATATTATTAACAATATTCGACGTGTGCACCGATGTCGGCATTCTGAAAATAAAGTCTACCATTAATGGAGCTGTGAACATTCTTGGTGTGACTACGGTTATATATCGAAAAGAATCACATAGATGTAAAGTGAGGTTAACTTTTATTGATGAGTTGCAAGTAGAAGTACTTGTATTGGATATTGCGATTGTGTAAATGGCTGTTGAATCTTAAATGATTAAAAACGTACGCTTCTTCGATCCATGTGATCGTTAGAGCACCGTGCAAATGTCAATGCCATCTTTCAAAATATTTATACGATGCCAATTCGCGTAGACGGTAGTTCACGATTGTTAATCGGGTGATTGAATGACATGATAATGCTGCGATTACGGCTGCATTATGCGATTTCACGGATCAATAATTCATCGCTGTTGTAGCGAATTGAAAATGGTTTCACGAAATTCGCTTATTACACATTACAGTGTATGCTTTACTAAACCGCATAACTTATAGCCATATGAAGTTTTTTATGTAATAAATAAATATCTATACGTTTATACACAGCTTGCCAATATTCCCAATACTTTGTAAATATATTATATAGATCTCGCATTATAAAACCGATAGTTTTAATAAACACGGAATTTAATTACAAATTATACACTCCATTGCTTCGCTCGAAAGCAATGCTGCTTTGCAATACATACTTCTACGTAATCACTGATTTTGAACGGTTGTACTGGATAAATTTTCCGGCATTTAGGAAACAACTAAACTATGCAAAATAGATGCCTTCTCGTTGATTATGAACTTTTGAAGGAGTTCTTCTAAGGGGTCGATTCCATCTCTGGCAGCTTGACGTCTCATGGCTTGTTTCACTTCTTCTCGCACTCCTTTGTCAGCACCTCTTGTTGCGATTCGTCGATCTGGTTAAAAAAAATTATGTTACATATGTATATAACATGTAAAATAGAAATTTATAATGCATTAAAATTCATTCGCGTTGTAATCGAATTCTTGTTTACAATATTTTAATGCGCACTTTGCAACAAACCAGAACCAGGGGCTATGTCTAAGGACACTCCTCCGCCATGTTCCGTCCACAGATATGTCAATTCTTCCAAAATATCCACACAGATGATATAACTTTGGAAAAGGGGATATCCAAAAGCTCCTCGACTGATAATTCGTTCTGTTATTGTCGACAAAGTCGCTGCCTCTTGTGGCCAGTCAATTTGCATTAATACGAGTGCATGTCCCAAAGCCAAGTCTCCGGTTCCCCCAGTTAATGAGAAATTATCCTGAAGTAAATTCTAAGGTAATCGAGACTTTATGCCAAATGTATGCAATTAAACTGTTTACCTTTATTGCTGATAATAATAATCTGCAGCAATATTGCAAAACGGAGTACTTGGTAAGGGCTAGGAAATGTACGTGTCGAACAGCTGGTACGGTCAACGTAGTGGAAACTTTCCCACGAGTCGAAGGCAGGTTACTGGCTATTGCCACTATACAATCTAACATAGTCTGAGAAACGGAATCTTGCTTAAAAAGATTTATTACCGAAGTTTTGTAGCCAGAAATTATTAGTGACAGGTCTTCGACCAACCTTGTAATCTTTGAGGAAGAAACATGTGCTGGCCAGGCGTAGGTTTTTGCATAAATTGTCTTCTTCTTGCTGAAGTCTTGGTAATAAATGGTGGTACATACATTTGTATACAGCTAAGTCTGTTAAAAAAGGATACAGCCAGGGATCTAGCCGTAATTGTTTGCTAAGTTTTATGAGCTCTCTTTTCAAATGTGCATTCGAATGCAATATGTCCCATAGTTCGATGGAAAGAGCTAATCCATTGCCACCGTACTCTCCGTCACTGGTTAAAACTGTTCCGATGGCATCTTCTCTTTTTCGCTTTTTAGGATTTGGTTCTAAATTTCGTACAATGCAGAATTCATTGAAAGAGGAGATAATGAGGGATTAATATTCTCTATAATATTGTAAGTTACTTACCAGCAGTGGAAACAACAGGTTCGATAAACGCTTCAACAAGACAGTAAGTTACGTCTCCTGAATTGACGAATCCTGTATGATCGTGCAGTATCCTCAGAAATACCACAATAATACATGTAGAAAGTTGACGTATTAAATTCTCATCACAATTTCCTGTTATATGAGATGCTGCGTACTGTTGTAACCTTTCGCTGTACGTTTCCCTACTCCATGGGAGAGAAAATAAACTACTCAACTCCCAGTTTAATTTCTTCCCAATTAATTCTAGTACTTGAAATAATTTATCCCATGGCTGCTGGATTTGAAAGTCTTGCGGCTGTTCTATGTAGGCTAAGTAGAATTCCACTGCTTTGCATAGTAATCTTAAGCTCAATTTTGGATTCAAGTCAACTGGAGCAGCACCGAGAAGAGGCAGCGCATCGCAAGCTAACAGACGTCTAAATCCATTAACGGCATGACCGGGATGACTATGTTTCTCTGCCGTTAACAGGGTTTCTACTAAGCGAGGCTAGAAATAAATGCAATCAGTATTCTATTGATGCAAATGCATTGCTTATATATCAGGTAAATGTTAAAGAAAATACAACTACAGGATATATTTTGAATCTTACTCCATGAGTCGAAACAGTTTGAGGAAATCGATGCAGGAGCAAAAGTAATAACTTGCAATGTTCCATTGTATCCTCGCTGTGATCTGCGGTCATTATGAGCAAACGATGTTGAAGATCCTGCGGTATATGCTGAAACATTTGACATAAAAATTCTCCTTCCGAATTGCACTGCTCTGAACGTAAGCACGACGTGATGTTTTCGATTTCCTTCCATATTTCATGGTCATCCGGAAAATTCTGAAATCTGTTTACACGTTAAAAAGTAGAATAAGACTATCCTATTTAATGCCGCTTTACTTTCAGATTTCTATCAAGAAAGGGAAAAAATTTTGATTGAACTTACATTTCGCTAAAACACTTTGCGGCCTCCTTCACGTTTTTGGAAAGCTTTTCAATGTGATAAGCTTCAAACTGTTAACAAACAACTAATTATAACATGAGATTTATTTTCAATTAAAGTCTAAATTATAAAAGTGTCGTAACACGGTATTAACCTGTACTTTAAAACTATGTGGAAACAACGACTTCGCAGTGATCAACCAGGACTTTGCAGCGTACATATCATGTGGCAATGCTTCCTTAGCTCGTGAGATCAAATAATCCTCCTTTGATCGCGGATTTTCACCAGGTGCTGTCTTTTCAAGCATTGTGAAATCGCAATTTGATTTCGACTTGACAAGTGTTAACAAATACAATCGACTGCAATACTTTGATATAGGTTATGATTCCATAAACATTAAAATGTTATTTCTTACATGTTACACTCATATCTTTATTATATTAACAACGCATTGATTTATCTTAATCACATTCATTTCGGTTTATAAATTGTTGTAATAAAATATCTGATGTCTCGTTTATGTTGTAATTAACTGTTTATTCTTTTGAGGTTAATTTTTGCCGTCCCCAAATTTACGAATATTTTGACGGTGCCACTAAATTGCTGCACGACTCCATGACCCTGTCCGTGAGCAATCTCCCAACTCATCTCTGTTGCTCATAGCAGACTCATCTCTTCTGTTAATCAGCTCAGAGTTATCAGCTTCACGTTATGTTTCCCGCGAGTAGGAGTCTCGTCGGTTACGTGTTCCGTGGTGCTTTGCAAGATTCGAACCGGCAAAAGTTTTGGAAAGGTATTTGTAGTTTTGAAAATGAAAGTACTTGGTAATAGAGATGGATTTATGGCGATTTTTGCGTTCCAAGTAGATTTTCAATCAATACCAAGGGTATCAAATAGTTTTAAGGCCTAAATGTTGTAGTTCCGTATCATTAGAGGTTATGTGAGTTACAACTGAGGGTAAAGTTCTTTTTTTCTGCTTGTATCACGACGTTTAGGGTTAAATCTGGAACATGTTTGCGATGTTACTTTCAAACTTAAAAATTTTTGTGGTTATAAATGGTACGTTGTTTTTAACAATCCTCTATTTGTTAGCGTTTACATCTACTACCACTCACCCAACGAAAATGACTACACCGTTGGACCAAGTTCCTGATGTCGATATCGACCCCAGTGGCGTATTTAAATACATCTTGATCAATGTTCACGACGATAAGAACGACAAGAGCAAACCCATCGTTAGGGGCTATGCTAGATCGACGTGGCATGGTAAGTGAATTTTGTTAAATTGAATTAATACACTTAGAACATTGAATGAAATTGTATTAATGATTAACGATTTGATTGCAGCTTGATTATTAGTTGATCGGTACCAAAAGTAATAAATCTCATATGCAATGCTATTAATTTTCAGCCAGAATTAAATAAGATTAAATATATTTCTTATTCGCTAAAATGGCTATTAGTAATTTCATGTTTCTAAGATAATGGTATTCTTACCTGCAATGGAAGATATTTTAAAAAGTATTCCGTTTCCTCTTTTAACCGTACAGTTTTGCATATAATGCTATTTTTATTGTAGACATTACATGTTATGCATATAATAAAAATGAATCATACAATGGTATAGTATTCTAAGGACACCCTAGTAATTCAAAGTTTGATGCACGCCCCGTACATTCACTGAATCGTAACACATGCATACGTTCATATTCAATGGAACAAGAGAGAAAATGATGAGCCTCGATAGGCCTCGATTCAGGTAATCGTAAGATTAATTCAGTAACGAGTTTTCAGCATTCTTCACAAACAGAAACAGTTGCATAGAAAATATGATTAACAATCAGTTCACTCGTACGACATGCTGTTGCTAATAATTCTGAGGTTAATTGTAGATATCGATACGCTGTTGGGAAAATATGCCTCTGACTTCATCGGCTGTACAAGCATGAAAACAGCATACTGGCAGTTAGACCATGATGTCTCACATTTTTCTTCTCGAGTATTAAAATATCCTTACGATACGACGTCCTTACGTGCACACACATGGATTATGCTCACTGTTCCTCTTTTCTTCGAAACGAAAGGAACCGCTATAAACGAAACGGGGAAAGACTGATGATTCTCCAGGAAACGTACAAAGAAGATAGGAAAATATATCTGCTTTTAAATTTGCAGTAAATTTTAGAGAGAGGTTAAAATCCTGTTTCGACCTCCCATCCGTAGTGGTTTCGCTTGAATAAAAATTGACGCTGTAGACCATTCGACCGCTGATAACAGTAACTAAGGCGCCAATCTTCGAGTTCCAACCTCGGTGTGCCATTCAAGTCTTCGGTCTGTCGAACACTCTTCGGTCAGAAATGTCTTGGCTTGCACAACTTTCACTACGATGCTCTTCTGCAACACCACCAGGCTCGTTGAATGCTGAAGCCCCCCTTGCAGGTTTTGTTGCTCGAGTTTTTCACGTTTTTGGATTGATTGTTCTTCGATGCAGCCTGGAGTCCTTCTTCGGGGACCTCGAGCTGCCCTCAGGCACTTCCGTGCTCGCTGTATCGCTCTATCAAGTCCATATTCGATGTTTTTCTTTCCATCCGCTCGATGCTTTCCGTCTTCTGCTGGTCTTTTCTCGTCGGTTTCCCCTTATCAGACAGGACGTTTTCCTTATGGCTCGAGTCCTCCTCCGGTGGCGTTATCGTTATCGCAGATTTCGACGTTTTCCTAACCGGTGACGGGAATTTCACCAGGTCAGGGTCGTTTACACTGTGCATCAACGTGAAGGGCAGCTTCAACGAGACGTCCCCACCCATTGCGGAGATCATCAGTTTCACCTGGGGAAGAAATCCTTATGAGTGGAATAATGCTATTAAGGGGATGTGAAAGTGGCATCCGAAGAGTCCATCGTTCACGAAACTTTTCTCCGACCTGGGTGTGCTGAATCGTTTTAAACGATATCATGAATATGAAAGCTACGAAGAAGATCCTGACACCCATGAAATTTCATTTCTTATAACAAATTTTTTAAATTCCCATAAACAAATTTTTAACCAATTGAAATTTCATGGGTGTCAGGACCTTCCTTATAGCCTCCTTGTTTACATTGTGAAGTTTGAAACGATTCGCTGAACCCAGTCCGGAGAAAGTTTCATAAACGAAACCCCTTTGACGCCACTTTCACATGTTTCATTGTTCAGTCTTTTATGACACTTTTCTTTGAATTGCACGAGTCGAATCTTTCGAAATCTTCTCACGTGAATTTAGAGGCCCTGAATAAGGTCCGATACCCGTGAAATTCCATTTTTGTTCAAGCTTGTCTATTAATATTTTTAATTTTTTATCGAAAATTAAATTTCATGCTAGAATCTTTTTCAGGGCCTCAGCCATCGATTGAGGTAATTACGCGGTAGAAACGCTTTGGTCGCTGCAAATTAGGATTGTGTGGTAATTTCTAGTCGCGGAGAGTCGATTCTTTGTATTTTTCATCGTGGGATTATTTTTCACCTTGACGTAATAAGACACATAAATGGCGAAGACGTTTCTCTCCTCGGGTCCTACACCTGAACAGACCATCGTCGAGGCTAGTGTCGCACCAGGTTTGGTGTAACTATCTTCTAACGCGATCCAATTTTTTGTAGAGCTTTTCACGGGTCTGAGGGTGTAGGTCATCGACAGGGAAGATCCTGGTCCAATTGGACATCCATCCCGTGAAGAAACCAGGGCCACCACGTTTTTGAACTTCCCGTTGCTGAACATGCACACGTCGACGTGCTGGACTACGAACACCTGGAACATGTATATTTCGTAATGGTTAATGGACAGAGAATCGAAAAGGAGGGTTAAACGCTACTTTTATACGATATTTAAGGTGAAGTGAAACACGTCGAGGAACTTGATCGACGTCGGTAAAAAAGGTTCCTCTAAATACCTATGCTGCCGACGTTCGTTTTTATATCGACAACTGTGCCGAATTATTTTGGGTATTGTACTAAATTGCGTAATCCATATCCCCTTTTCGTACAATAATTATAAAAAAATCCAAGTAAAACTCCAGATGTCCTCTGGATTCATAGTTTTCGATGCCGTAATTGACTGCAGAGTGCCACCCTGCGCCATCTGTGATTTTAGTTTCAACTACATTTTCTCTCCGAGATCTCGCGTTACCTTCGATTTAGCACAGAAGCGCATAAGACAGTTTTTTTTGCCTTTACCTGTTCAAATACGAGTTTCTCGATTACCAGTGTTCTAAATTATCGTACAATTGTCCGGTCTGGGCTAAGTTAAACAATTGTTTTCGAAAATCCAAATTTTGAAAGTGTCAGGATAATCCCTAGGTGTTCACTCGTCATGTGTCGAAGTTTCAGACGGTTCGGTTCAATACTCTTAAAAAAAAAAGTTTTATTCGGATCCACTGATATGGGGGTGGGCGGGGGGGGGGGGAGGTTTCACTTCACCTTAAGGCGACGCGAAAGGGCCCTTTCATGTGTTAAACTCTTCGTATCACTTTTCTCGGAACTGGACCCAACGAATCGTTCGAAATTTTACCACGTGAACATGAACACCCCAAGGCAGGTCCCGCGCCCATGGAATTTCAATTTTTTCAAGTTTGTCGAGATCTTTCATAAAAAATGAAATTCCATGGGTGTCGGGACCTTCCTTAGGGCGTCTACCCTCGCGTGGTAAAATTTCGAATAATTCGGTGCACCCTGTTTCGAGAAAAGTGCAATACGCGATTGGTTAACCCTTGTTCCGGGTATAGACGCCGCCCGATACNGTTCATGTTCACGTGGTAAAATTTCGAATAATTCGGTTCACCCTGTTTCGAGAAAAGTGCAATACGCGATTGGTTAACCCTTCAGAGGCCACTTTCATGTCTTACTCTGCTTTGAGTTAAGTAACGAGGACTCAGAGAAGCAAATTCGATCCGTTAATTTTGACTCGTATCGGGCGGCGTCTATACCCGGAAGCGTTCGTGGACCGCATCGATTTACCGAGAAAGCTCCTTCGAGGCTTTCGAGATAGTCGTGGCCATTGTGGAAGTTGGCCAAGTTGGTATAATCTCGCAAATAAGCTGGATCAATTGGCTCCAGGGATGTGGTTAATCGAGCGGTCCGTTCGGTCGGTTTTCGTTATGCGCGTCCGTTCTTCCCGGCCGATAAGGCAGGGCTCGCGGGTACCGGCGTTAATTACGAGCGGCCCCTCTTAAGGGAGTTCGCGCGTCGCGGAATTTCCGAGTGATGTAGTTAATGCCCCAAGGACCGTAAAGCGGAAGGTGAGAGCTCCTGATTACGAGCGCGCGGTTATCTCCTCCTCGGGATGCGACGTGCGAGGGATTTCGATTTCCCCATCTTGAAAGGATTCCTTTAAGGGCTTTCCGGGGCTCGCAAAAGAAATTCCCACCCGGTGCACCCCGCAACAAGTGTTTGCCTTGCGGCGAGCCCACTTAAGCGAGGTTAGGGCTCGGAATCGATACCGCGACGTGTCTCGGCTTAAGGGGATGTGAAAGTGCCATCTGAAGACTCAATCGTTCATTACGCTTTTCTCCGAACAGGGTGTACCGAATCCTTTCTAATCTTACTCCGTGAATATAGACGCTGTAAGGAAGGTCTCGACACCGCTGAAATTTCATTTTTTATAATAAAAAAGTCTACTAATTTGAAAAAATTGAAATTTCGTGGGCATCGGCACCTTTCTTATGGCTTCTATATTCACATCGTAAAGTTTGAAACGATTCGATACGCCGAGTTTGGAAAAAAGTTTCATGAACGATTGACATGCCACTTTCACATCCCCTTAAAGTCAATAAAAATCTGTACAAATATATAAAAAATCTGTAAAAGATCTATAGAAATCTATAAAAAATCTGTTCATACAGATAAGTATTGAAATTCTTCTGTGTTTAATCTCCATCGCGAAAGAAATGCCGTTTGATCGAATGCCGGAGCTGTTTTCGCAATCGGGAATTCCAGCGGTCTTCGGGAATCCCATTTGAAAGCCGGCATCGTGCCCCGCATCGCCGTGCGATATACGGAAAGGATCGAGAATTCCTGCTCATCGATTGACCCGCGATTGATACCCCCCCGTTAATTTCCTGCCAATCACCGACGCCCCTACGCCGGCAGACCGCGGCTTTGCCACGTTCGCCTTTATCGCGGCCCGGAATGATAACGCAGAGCCGACATTATGGCATCCCGCGTTCGTATACACGGGTGGTCTTGAAAGTTCACCCATCCCAGTCCTGACCGCGCCCAACGTTGCTTAACTTCGAGGACCGGACAAACTGCCTTTAAAGCGTCATGAAAGCGTGACATACATATTAAAATAATACTTTTCCCCGAACTGGGTGCGCCAAATAATTTCAAACTTTAACACGCGATCATGGAAGTCCTAAGGAAGGTCTTGAAACTCCCGAAATGTTTTCTTCTTGTTTAGGGATGAATGAAACATTAATTCTTTTTTTTTAATTAAATATTCTAACCTTCAAGACCTTACTTAGGACCTCCGTGATCACGTGTCAATGTTTCAGATTATTTGGTGCACCCAGTTTGGCGAAAAGTGTTGCGAATAATTTGATCAGTCGGATGATACTTTTGTAACGCCTTAAAAGCAGTTTTAGGAGGTTTATTTTTTATCGTGACGCGGTGACGCGCCCAAAGGACTCTGGCCTTTATCGTCGCGTCGCGTCAAAATGGCGGATTTAGTCGCGAACGAATTGCGAGACCTTCACCCCTTCTGCGGCTGCCTTGACCCAGGTCGGCGTCGATGGCCCTTTATCTAGTATTCACGCTCACCTCAATGAGCGGCTTTAACTCCGCTTTTATGCCTCGCTTTACCGAGATGCACCTTAAGAGCCATGAAACCCGAACGAGCCGGGCTCGCAAGTTTTTCCGCCATTTTATGCCACGCCTCTGAGAAGCCGAGACCTGTTTTTAATAATTATTGATAGTTAAGGTGTTACGAAAGTGTCGTGTATATACCCCGAGGAAAGAATTGCGCCGAACCAAAGAAACAATTTGTTAATCCGAATAATAATTATCTGACGGGGATGAACTTGAATAAACTGAATGAAACGTTTCTTAGGAATTAGGACAATTTATTTGAGTTTATTCCAGTCAAATAATTATTATCCGAATTAACGAAATATTTCTTCGGTTGCATGCATTTTTTTTTTAGTGTATGAATGTGGGGCTGAAGTTGTCATTATATTTACAAGTACTGTCGATTGATTGTCACACTTTTTTAATTGAGTTGTCTGTTAGTCGCGAATTATTTGCGGAAATTTGTATTAACCAGAGGTATAGGTTATGAGCTCTTCTTACCGGAGGGATGTGGGCGTAAAGTTGGTTAGCGCAGCTTATTAAATTTAAGGTTATTACACTTATTAGATCGAGTTACTTGTTAGTTCTGGCTGTCCGGCCTGGATATCAAAACCGGACGCCATTTTAAATGGTTTTCACTTAGCCGTTAATAGGGCCCTGTAGGGTCCTTAATTGCTTAGCACTTTAACGATCAATTTTCATTAAGCAGGGCATATTCCACGCATATTACATTCTGGGGTGATAGAGAATAAAGGAGTTGCGATTTTCGCACCTTTTTACACATTTCTGAACGACATTGCGAACATTATCGCGTTTCCACTTGATTGTCGATGTTCGCGGAAAAACAATTCACAGTCATAAGGTGAAATTTTACGTGCAGCAACAAACGACAACACTTGAAAATGTGTATATCTTCACCCTGACCTTTATCATATTAAGTGGTATGATATATGTTATGGATAAAATTAAGCTTGTCTAATTTCTTTCGCGATACTTTTTAACCAAGATGGCCGTTTTGTCGATGCTCGTCAACAAAAGTTCTGCCATGGCCGCACGAGCTAAAAATGTACTTTTTACATTATTTAACGCTCCTTGTCCCCTGTTATTCCCACTTGACAACGTACTGAGTTGATTAAGCACGGAAACTGGCATTTCCCTTGTCCGTGAATACTTCAGAAGCTACTTCCAAAAACATGAAACGTTACAAGAGGGACGGAGAAGGTCTGAATGTGAAAGCAGCCTCGGGACCGTTATTTCGAAACAATGGGATTAGACTAATAAATTACAAACAAGATTTTCGGAGACCTTTACAATATGGATTTAATCCAATCCTTGAAAATTATCATAGATACCCGGCCATTAAATCCCGATTTTTAATCTCAAAAATGAACTTCTTGCGCTCTGGGTTCCACTTATATGATCGCTTCTTTTTATTTACGTAAAATATTCGTTCCGATATTTTTCATATTTTCCCCCGCGTTCGTTTTCATGTTTTCGACAGTTATAATTTAATCGGACCGCTTTAATCATAAGATGGGGGGAAATTCCCGTGATTTCCTATGATTGGGTACAGTTAGCCAGGGATTACCTTGATTCTTCTTACTGATTTGTTGCTATTGTTGGTCACGTTAACGTTCACCTCGATTGGGTCGCCGTGTGCGTAAATTGCACGATTCAGTTTCGCCTCCAGGAGTACTCGGCCATCGCTAAGTAAAAATGGCTTTTCCACGGCTGCCGATGGTGGAGTCGGTTCTGAAATTGAATCATATCATTGAAAGAGGATCAAAATGATAGTACTAAACGTGTATCGCGTTTCATTCGATCATACAATTTATGAAAACCTAAATTCGATAAGTAGAAATGGCTTTTTTCGACGGCCACTGATCGCGGTATTGGTCAAAGTATTAAACCCGTATCGATTATCGAACACGTTGACCGCGAGGGCTATTAAAAATACTGTATTTATACATATTGACTATTAAACAGTTTAATTTAAAAAATATGACATTTTCAGGTCAATCTTCCCAAATAAAGTGTCATTTCCTTCGACTCACCAGTATCACTCATAATCTCGCTGTCATTATCCACGCTCATAAATCTCTGAATATCCCCAGCTACGACTCTGGAGATCAAAGAAGGTCCTGAGGTAGAACCTACACTGTAAAGGGTGGTGGTTGGAGGTGGAGGAAGGTTCGTCCTCTGGATCACTCTGATGCCCATTTGAACAATCGACTTTCGGTTTTGCTCTCCATCGGCGCAATTGGCTGACCACGTGGAACAGAAAATGACATTTCGTTATCATCTTAGCCTTATAAAAAAATGAGCCTTAAAACCCGGCATTGATTGAGCTCCATTCATATTTTTCTCTATAATTTCGATTGCACTGGTACTAAACGACACCTCATAGTACAATTAAGACAAAAATAAACATCTCTATAGATCAATTTAAAAAAATTCATGGCTGTCAGTGCCTTCCTCAGGGCCTCCAATTTGACGAGATAAAATTTCTAACGATTCGGTATCTTCAGTCCGGGGAAAAGTTTCATAAACAAAACCCCTCGGACGCCACTTTCGTATCGCCTTAAGGCGAGTAAAAAATTGTTTATAAAAAATGTCATGGGCGTTAGTGCCTTCCTCAGGGCCTCCAAATTGACGAGATAAAATTTCAAACGATTCAGTTAGGAGAAAAGTTTCATAAACGAAACCCCTCGGACGCCACTTTCGTATCACCTTAAGGCGAGTGAAAAATTGTTTATAAAAAATTTCATGGTCGTCAGTGCCTTCCTCAGGGCCTCCAAATTGACGAAATAAATTTCAAACGATTCGGTATTTTCAGTGCGGGGAAAAGTTTCATAAATGAAATCCCTTGGACGCCACTTTCGTATCGCCTTAAGGCGAGTAAAAAATTGTTTATAAAAAATTTCACGAGCGTCGGTGCCTTCCTTAGGGCCTCCAAATTGACGAGATAAAATTTCAAACGATTCGGTACCTTCAGTTCGGGGAAAAGTTTCATAAACGAAACCCCTCGGACGCCACTTTCGTATCGCCTTAAGACGAGTAAAAAATTGTTTATAAAAAATTTCATGAGCGTCAGTGCCTTCCTTAGGGCCTCCAAATTGACGAGATAAAATTTCAAACGATTCGGTACCTTCAGTTCGGGGAAAAATTTCATAAATGAAATCCCTTGGACGCCACTTTTGTATCGCCTTAAGGCGAGTAAAAAATTGTTTATAAAAAATGTCATGGTCGTCAGTGCCTTCCTCAGGGCCTCCAAATTGACGAGGTAAAATTTCAAACGATTCGGTATCTTCAGTCCGGGGAAAAGTTTCATAAACGTGTCTCCTCGCTTTCATATCACCTTAACGGTCCTCCAGTAACGAAGCGTTCGGGGCCGATCGTTAAAAACGCTCACGTAGATGGAACTAATCACTCGAGGGATCTTCGGGGGGTGAGGAGGGGTTGTTTTAACGAGCGGTCACGATGACGGTGATTAAATGCACCAATTAAGCGGAGGTACAAGTCCCGACTTTTCCACCGATGTCGCCGGAGCAGCTTAACACACCCTTAAAGGTGTTCACAGTTCGCGCAATTTCCCACTTCTTGCTCCTTTCAAGGCAGACGATTCGATGATACGATCGCGTAAAACCTCTTCTAGGGTGCCACCCCTTGACGCGAGTCTCCCCCATTGTGAAATTACACGGTTATTGGCTAATTCGAAGAAAGGAAAATGGCGAGCGAGGAATGTGACAATGGATTTTCTCCGTCGACAATGCCGGCCATTATCTCGAAATCACATCAAAGGAAGACGCCGGTGGGAAATATGGACGCGGTACTTAGACAAAGGAAATGCTCATACGAATGACAAAGGGGTTAAGATGCTATGAAAGGGTCAATCTATATATATATCGAAACGTCAAAATATTTATAAAAATTTCTCCAACTGGGTGGACCGTCATTTGGAACTTTATCACGTGATTTAACGCGTAGACATTTTCTTTCGGATACATTTTTCAGAATGATTTCTATTGTCATTTGGGCGATTGGCTGAGGTTTATCAATTTTCGTAGATTTTTCTATGCGTGGGCTATCCATGGAATTGCGCTATCATCGGTCGATTTACTTCCCAGAGGATGTTAACGGGGAAACGGGAGAAATGGGCGCAGGAAAAGGGAGAGGATTGAATTCACCTATCGGCTTATCGATTTTGTTACGGCTATTTTAAAGTCCTCGGAATACGAGAAACGGGAGAGGAATTCTCTGATAAAATTAGAATTTTAGTCATTTTATTTTAGATGAACATTCAACGAGCCAATTTTTACAGACATTGGGAGTGGTTCCGTTCTTATGCCAGTTAACGAGAAATATCTCTTTTTCGACGTACCCAATCAAATCGTGCCTTTCTGACAGATATATAGATGCCATTTTGTCCATTATTATTTAGATAATAAATTAACTTTTAGCGATTATGGAGAATTCTCGCGTGAGAAGGTATATAAAAGAATGTTGCTTTTAAGTAGGGTGACTGAAAAATATTTTTCTATAGCGACAACGTGATAGAGGTTGCTATCAATCGAGTCGTGTCTTTTTAACAGAGACGTAGCCGCCATCTTGTCTATTATTATTTAGATGATAAATGAATTTTTAGCGATTATGGGGAATTTTCGCGGCCGGCGGAGATTTAGCGCCTTCACATTTTTGCCGTCCTCGGGGCGCCGTTGAAATTGTGCTATCGCCGGTCGATTCACTTGCCAGGGGGTGTTAATGGAAAAGCGAGAGAGAAGGGGGCAGGGAAAAGTAGAAAATAGGATCCCGATATTGGGCCCGTCGATTCGTTCCGCCCATTTAACAATGCCGGGCGAAAAGATCTGCAAAATTGCCGACGATTCGTTCAGAGGGAAACCGATAATTCGAGGGTAACTAAATAAAAGAGAAATAGACAAATTACATTGAGCAAAAAAATTTCGATTCCGCCAAAGAAATAGTTTGCTAATTAAGACAATAATTACTTGACTCAAATAAACTCCAATAAATTGGACGCAACGTTTCATCGGAATCGTGACAATTTATTTGAGTTTATTTCAGTCAAATAATTATCCTTTAAATTAAGAAAATATTTCTTTGGTTCAATTCTTTTTTTTCCCTCGGGGTAGAGAAGACGTTAATTGCCGTTAAATGAAAATAGTCAATAGATGTTCCACCGGATTTCTGAAAAAGTTGAATGCTCCCCATTTTGTCGCGCCGTAAATAATCGAGATATCGATTTATTTACGGCACGTCTGAACGATCTTGCCTTTTTATGCTCCCATTATTTTCAACCGGTTAATCCGTGTTACGCAATTTTATTTTATTTTCCATGCTTCGCCCATTACTTGGTCCGTTTCCTTGACGGATTGCCTCCCTTTGTGTGGTTTTATCATCCCAGGATATATGTACAATGTGAATTGTTTTTTCTTAGACAATGAAGGGAATTTTTATTTATGGGTAAAGTTTTTTATAATTCCTTACCTACATACACTTTAACCTTGTAGCTGGTTCCAATGGGGGGTCCATTGTACTCTTTTGCAGGAACTAATTGAACCGAAGGTGGTGCCAATGGCGTCATTCCCATTGTGAACGCATATGCGTTGGATCCTAACCTCCTTAGCAGAGTTTCCTGAAACCGAAAATTTTCTATTATTTTATCGTGCCTCCCTGTGCCATTGTTTTTAATTTTTCTCAGCTCCACTTAGACAAAAAGTCATCAATAAAATGATAAAATAATCCTCAGCGGACTGTCCCCAAACTGAAAATATTTTTCTACTTTAATCCTGCCTTACGTCTCACTTTTTAAAATTTTTATAATTTCTTCGAAAACATGAATAATATTCAAGCCTAATTAAAAGCCAATCTTGATGTTTTTACATGTTGAATAATCAAGTTAATGGTGAAGATCTACGTTTTAATACGTACTCGGCAGTCGAGTAATTCAGACTCTCCGAATGTATAATTTAATTAATTAAAAGTGCAAAACCAGGCTGGTTTATTGCGCTTCGAAATCACTCGGATCGATGGACTCGAATTATTCAATTCGGGGGAAACTGCCAATCACTGATAAGAGGTTTCTTCAAAAGGCCCCGAGAGGATTTGAAATATCTCGCGATTATCGCCTTTATTGAATTATCCCCTTTATCGAATCATCTCACCAGAGATATTTCCCCTTTGCAATTCTCAATTTTTGCCGGATTTATTGCGCACTCGTCGTGGTGGAATTTGTTGGGACGGAGGAGCGCAATGCGTGTTAATTAAATTTCCCTCGGTCTGCCGAGCAATAATACGTCGCCGGTGCCTTTGGCTTAGATATGAGGATCGGTCATACAAAGTTTGAATAATGAGAACGATATTTTGCAAATGCTCGGCTTCATCCAAGCTTTACGTAAGCTTCTACGTATCGTCATTCGGTTTTCCCGGCTTTTCCTTCCCATTATTTGCTCTGTGGTATGTAGAGGTATGTAGGGTGTACAGGATGTACGGTATGTACGTCGAGATATGTACCGTGGCTCATAATAAATGAATGGTGATCGACATAGCTTTTGTTGCAGTCTTGGAGGGAAATAAAGAAAATTCCTGCCGAGGGAATGGAATCGAAGAGGCACTTCATTAAAAAAAAATCATTCTTTATTCATTTTTTGGGACTCTCTGTTTATTTCAATTTTTAACATTTTCTTTAGCATGTCTTCTCTGTTTATTTCAATTTTCAACATTTTCGTTCTTGTCGTTTTTCGCAATTTAGCGTTTCTCGCAGTCCCGGACGGAAATACGTGAAAAATGGTGTCTTTTGTTTTTGATGAAATAATTACGGCGCTTCGATTTTAATAATTTCTAGGAAGCTTTCTTCTATTCCTTGAAGTATTATTTGAAGTATTCTTTCTCCACGTCGAGGACTTCAATATGGCAAAGATGAGCTCTGTCATTTTCAACTTTCGCGGCAGTTTCACGTAACGAGAAACTTGCAGACAAGAAAATTGCGCTCTTTTGTGTTCTCTAACTTTTTCCTCTCCTTTTCTCCGTGAATTAAGAGAAACCGTAGCTGTGTATTCGAGGATAATAGACATCATAGTTCAGCAGACGTAAAGAAGACCGATATGATCGAATATGACGCGTCTCGCTTCTTTTCCAAGGAGAAAGATTTTCAAAATAAAAATCTAACATCTTTCTTATTTCAAAATAAATATTTAACGATAAGTAGCAACATTTAAACGATCTTCCAACCATCTGCCACATCTTCTAAGTAATACAAAAATTACCAATTTTTATTTCATCTTCAAACACGGTAACACGTGCATGAAATAAAATAACTATTTCTAAAAACATAGGAAGAACCTGAAATTGCTCATATTGAAAAAATAATTACAATCGAAATGCCAGGGTGATTGGAAAATAATGAAATTATTTTGGGCCTTCGCAATTTTTATTAAAATAAATATCGTGAGAAATATGTTATTTTTAAATATCTTCAGGTTTTTATTTTTTATCTACTTCTTGCAATACGTGTATAATTAAATATCATCCATTCAATGCCTTTCATTGGTCCAAAGCCGTCATTCTGATTTTATGAAATCGAAATCTGAGCCGATATGGCGCCATTCCGATGTCGAGTTCTTTCGAGGCGCATCTCGCGAAGCTTTGTTATCACGGCTCGCGTGGAGGGAAATTGCGCGAGCTGCATATAGAGGGGATCCAATCAGAGAAGCAGGGTGTCGGGAACGAGAGCGAAAGGGCCGTAAATATATCGAAAGATTCGATTAACTCGAATAAAAGGTTCCCCGCCATCGCGCGAATAACCCAATTTCTTCAGGGTTGCTCGGCCTACGTGTCCTCAACCTCTCGTATATATTTCACTTATTTTTCTCCGGCACTTTTCCTTCTTCCGTGAAAAAAAAAAGAAAAAAGAAAAAGCACAAGTCTCTTTGATCCGCTTCCGGTTTTCCTTCCATGACAAAATAATTTTTCTTCCCTTTTTCCATCGGGGAAAAATCGATAACGCGGAATGTTGGCGAGGCCTCGATAAACAACATAGGCATTCTTTTGCATAAATATTTAAAAAGATGCAGCGAGTATTTTATTTTATCACTCGATGATTCGGGAATATCTCTTATGCGAAGTCTTGATAAACAAAAGCCCCGAAGATGAATTTGCCTGGCGTGAATTTTCTTAGCTGTTAAATGAACTACATTTTTTTTTCTTTTCACTGCGCGTAGTTTATCTCGTAATTTTTTTTAATGGACATGCGGATGTATCGAACATTTCGTACCTTTGCCCGGACATTAGTTGGCGTTTATTTTTAGCGAGTTTAATAGGGATTTTCCTTTGACGCGTTGCTAGTCGCACGTAATGAGCAGACTGCCAATTAGAAGGGATTACTCGGTTACGCTTGTAATTAGGCGACACATTGAAAGGAATGGTTACATTAGTGGTTATTCGTGTTGACACTAACACTTACACATATATTGGCCCTCTTATACCGTGAAGGGCCCATTTTTCATATCTACGTTAAAAAGAAAGAAACGGGCGCGCTGATTAATAGCAAAAGTCGCAGGATAAATTTCCCCGGAAATGAGAATTTCTCTGCCGAAGCGTCCCATTATTTTTTCGTCGGCGTTATTAGAGTTTTGATTTATCCTCTCATCATCGAGGTCGACCTGACGTTTGCACGTACCATTGTTGGCTTTGGCGTTTATTTTCCATCGAGTATAATATGTATCGGTTATACGTGCGTCCGTAAAAAACAGCCCACGTGTTGCCCACGTATATACATTTTACTCTCCGTAATCGATTAAATCCCGTTTTACGGCTCTTTTATAGCGAAACTTATCCTTTAACGAAATCGGCAATTGATAGTCAATAAGTATCTCCCGAGGAGCAATTCCCGATTCGTCATCTCCTAACTCTGTTATAACGTTAATCCAATAAATTCCACGTGCCAGGTCAGACTCTATTTCGGTTGTTAACAATAAAAAGCATGCAATAAACCTAGGATTTTATAACGCAATCAAACTCTGATATAAACCAGGATTACAACGCGTTCAAGCTCTGATATAACCTCACACCGCGGAAAAGGATTCATTGAACCGAAGAAATACTTTGTTAATTCAAAGAATAAATGTCTCAATTAAACTCGAATAAATTGTATGCAACGTTTCTTCGGAATTGTGCAAATTTATTTCAGTTAATTCCAGTGAAATAATTTCAATCGATATATCATTCGATATCCAAAAATGAGGCGCAGTGGATATGTCGAATTTAATAATTATATCATTTTCACGAGTTAAGAAATGACCGGAAAAAATGTCAGGAAAAAAATGCCTCGACAGAAAAATGTCTGGGGTCTCATTTTTCGAGGGAATTTTAATTTTTCCTCTTTTAGTACTCTCGCATTCAATATTCGGCCGATATATCTTCTGTATATCGTCCGATATCCACGAACGAGGAATGGTTTCCTTCATCGTCGTCGTACTTGCTACATCCGCCATGCTTTTTATTGCTACCGTAAAAAAGCTCCCGCTTCTCCAGTCGTCCTTCCAGGGCTCTCTTGAGTTCCTTTATTCGATAAAACAAAGCAGGAGATATTCTGAGCCCCTTATCTCCCCAGGCTAAACAGCAGGCAGGGATGACCGTAAACCGAAGTAACTGAAAACGAGACCACGTCCACCCTGGAGTTGAGGTCTGCGGTTAAGGCCAAAAGCAAAGGTTCGAGATTAAAAGGCTGAGGGAAGTTCCACCTGTCCAACTTTTATCGAGGCCGAGATAGGATATCAGGAGACCGTCGAGATTGGGACCTTCTAACCTTCGATTGGTTTCTCTTGATCCTGCCCTTCGGAAAATGACAAACCAAAGAAATATTTCTCTATTCCGAGGATAATTATTTTACCGAAAGAAACCCGAATAAATTGGATGCGACATTTCATCGGAATTATGACAATTTATTTCACTTTATTTCCGATTATTCTTTGAATTAAATAAATATTTCATTGATTCAATTGAATTTTTTTTTTCTCAGGGTGCTCCTCGTCAAAAGGGAAAATTTCTTACAATGGTTTTATTATTTTTTTTATAATGATTAGTCAGCCCCTATTCGTGGTAATATTTTATTTCAAGTTGAATACGAGTCTCGTGAATATTCATAGTTTAATTATTAAATTTCTGCATCATTGTAGACAATGGGGACGTGGTAAATATTTACGGAACACTGGAAATCGATTATCAAAAATCGTTCTTACGCTCGGAATTCCAAAATTTCCGATACTAGTGAAGCCTTGTACAGAGATTGTTACATAACCTAATTTTTTATTATAAATTAATTGCGAATTTTTATACAACCGGGCAAATCGATTAGACTTTTGTGATATTATTATTTACTGTTTACTATTAATATGAATTTGGGAAGTAAAATATTTAATTAGGCAGCTCGAGTCGATAATTACAACAAAGTGGCGGTGCTGCAAATCAAAGACGGAGATCGACTCGTTATGTTCGACTAATTAACTAATTGATACAGTAATCTCACGCCTCGCGGAGTCTCGGCTAACATCCCAGTGTCTATCTGTGTTTATGCGACCATTAATTACGGAAATTTAGACGGAGTCGATAAACGAAGGATCGAGGATCGTTTAAACCGAACCACCTCGTTAAATTCGATCGAATTTCACAGAGCTCGGTCTATTTATAATTATATTTACCCTAGGTAACCGGGCCGCGTTAACTGACGAAACCTATGCCAATAAACGAAGATCGATAATCGACCGATTCAACGCACCTGCCCTGAGAAAAGAAATAATTTGTTAATTCCAAGGAATAATCATTAGCCCCAAATAAATAGTCATCATTCCCAATAAATGTTGCATCCAATTTATTCCAGTTTATTTGAGTGAAATTTCCTAAGTACTATATTATATTAAGAATGTACTTTTTCTGCGAGGGACAAATATCGAAATTTGAAGGCATGTTTTTACAATGATTTAATTTAATGTTTTGACGGCTTTCGAGGTTTGTTTATTGCCTTCGGTAAATGGGTTACTTCATTAATGAATTTAACGCAAATTAACGGGTACCACAGTGTGTTTGAAGGTTAAGCGATCCGTCCTCCCTTAATCGCGTCTGATATGCAGATTTAATTAGAGCAACAGCAGTTGCCTAAATAGCCCTCCTTATACCGGAATTCCCATCGTGTCGACAGACTGAAGATCCATACTAAGCATTGTCCTTAATCGAGGGTACACGAAGATTCGTTCATTGTAGTATTTTAAATAAAAATTTATATTTTTGATTGCCCTCTCGCTTACGTTACAAAATTCCCGATTTTATCCAGAAATTTGGAAGATTCGAGTCATTGTCCTTATAACAGAATAAATGTGTAATGACTCATTGCGATATACGTGCACGCGATTATTTCTCCCGCGTTTCCCGAAATACCGGAAATAGAGGTTTCCCAAATGAAATTCATTCCTATCAGCCCGGAAATTAATCCGGCCTCTTCTTCACTGCCTCTTCTGGGTTCGAGTACTCCCTCACTGACGTCTGAATAACAAGGACTCGTTATTAGTCTTCTTCCCTCGGACCTGCACCTCGATAATTATTCACGAACGTCGATCGATGGGCTCGAAAATCGAAATTCGATTCCTCGAGTCCTACTGGCTCGTCTGGGATATTCTTGGCATGCTATCATTTATTTATCCGGATGACTTTATCACCATCCGACGTTAACCTCGGGAAAATCATAAATCTTTCCCGACCAAAAGAATACCTTTGAAAAATTCACGGAACTAATAAAGTGTTCCCTAATCGAGGTGGAAAATAAAAATACGTTTTCACGTCGCAGAGGGCCTTATTTATATACACTTTATTAGACATATTTAAGGTGAAGTGAAACATCTTTCAAATCAGTCGATTCAAATACAACATTTTTTTTAAGGGTATTACACCAAACTGTCCGAAACCTTGACACATCACTCCTGATCATCTAAGAATTGTCCTGACACATTCAAAATTTGGATTTTTGAAAAAAATTTGCTAACTCAGTTCAGACCAGAACCAAAATGGCGTCGAGCTCTCATATTTCGATCGATATACAATTATCGAAGGCTCTGATATGAGAATCGAAAGGGTCAGGACAATTTTACGACAATTTAGAACACTCTGGTAATCGATAAACTCGCATTTGAACGGGATAAAGGCAAAAAAAGTGTTGTATGCGCTTCTTTGCTAAAACGATGGGAATACGAGGTCTCGGAGTGAAAATTTAATTGATCTGGAAATCACAGATGGCGCAAGGGGTACCACTGCAGTCAATTAGGGCCCCAGAAGGCATGAATCCAGAGGATTTCTGGAGTTTTACTTCGATTTCTTTATAATTATTGTACGAAAACGACAGGTGGAATATGCCATTTGGTACAATACCCAATATAATTCGACTCAGCTGTCAATATAAAAATGAACGTCTGCAACGTAGGCATTTAGATAAATCTTCTTTATCGACGTTGATCAAGTTTCTTGACGTGTTTCACTTCACCTTAATATACACTTTTGCTCTCTGAGGTATAATTCGGAACGTTAAAATCAGAATTCCAGAATTCCCAGGGCATTTAACAATATTTCAGGGTTGTAAAGTTCGCGTTTGACCCAAGAGAAGACGACCTAGACCCGACACGAAAGCGGTTCTTTTATTTGTTAAACCAAGTTGCAAAGACCAAGATAAATCGACTGGACTGGCGGGAACACTTTTCGACTTGTGGCTTCGGGAACTTTTTGAAAAGGACGCCCAGGGTTGGGGAAGTAAAGTCAAAGAGTGCCTTTACAGGCGTTACTCTCGGCCGGGGCTTAGAGTTTCTGCCATGTCGTATCAAACTAATAGTTTCATCGCGCTTATGGACGGATCTCCGAACTGCTTCGAAACACGATATTTGTCCTCGGGGGAAATTTAATGCCCAAGACCACGGCCCCGGGCACGGAGCTCTGCGTTTCAGTGAGCTCGTACAGTTGCATAATTACCAATTCTGCGATCATAACGTGCGGCACCGTAAACTTTCCATCGGGCATGGTAATTTAACCAAGACGTAATCATCCGAGAGAACCAAACTAACGCAATTAAATTGGAGGATTCTCATAGACGGGAAAAATAATTGCCAAGTAACTGTTGGCCGGCTAATTCATACTCGCTCCGAAAAATAAAAAAAAATAACGAGAAAATAAAATCGCAACGTCTCGCGGTCCTCGTTCGTTAACATTTTTTCTTTTCTTTTCAACGTATACGAAGCTCTTTGTTCCGGTGGAAAATTTGAACCGGTTAAAAGACTCATCTAGGTTATAGCCCATCCATAAAGCCGCGTTAGAGGGGGCCATCCAGAAAGCGAGCCTTTCATAGTCCAGTTTCTGGTTGAGTTTCAGACAGAGCGAGTTAGGCCAGGTCTGCGAATGCTTAGGACAGAGGACATTCATACCCGTAATTTACGAGGGGGTAGTTCCGGTACGTACACGCACGTATTGGACCCCAAAAACCCCTTCAGGACGATTCCCACAAAGTGCGCGATAACATGGATCCGCTCGTTAAAACGCGCCCGATAACGTTCCTCGCAAGATCATTGCCTAGCCGCCCGTGTTTCTTTCCGGGGGTGCAGTTTAATTAAGACTGCACTTTGGTGTACTTTAACAGCGCCTCTGGTGGTAACGGAGTAAGGCAAAAATAATACCCTAGACGTTTAGGGTGTCTAGATATATCGAGGGAAATTATTTTAGAATTCAAAAATACAGCTGAGGAACTATTCATTCGGAAGGATGCAAATGTGATTTGGAATTGGGACACTATCGTCAAAATGAAACCGCGTCTACTGCAAGTACTAACTTTATGTGATCTTTCGGGGAGGTTATGTTGTACTCTACTGAGATGATTTTCTAGGCCAGAAAAACCATGGGAAATATGCTAAATATCTCTCAAAAATGTTTAACGAAAAATCTGGTAAGACAATAGTTTCTTTCCGAGAAAATTTTCGTCAGTTTCGGATTTAATCGAACATCGATAGGGTGATTTCCTTCGAGACCTAATTTCGAAGACCTTGACCCTCGGAACCTCGAAGAGCGAAAAGGTACACCCGAGTAAGTAGACATCGGGGACTCTTAACAATTGTTTAGGTACGCACCGGTTGTACGGGGCATACATACGATCTAAATCTCCGCCGTTCGCAGGGTAGGTCAGGGTCGGGGTCAGGGTAGGTCGTGACGTCAGCGTCGTTTTCCGGCGATTGAGGCAGGTCAGGAACGCCGACATGTTACGTATACGTGTATATCCTGAACTGAGAAAAAAAATTCATTGAACGAAAATATATATTTTTTTGAATAGTACCCAAGAAATATATATTTTTTTTAATTCTAAGAATAACCATTTGGTTCAAAGAAATTGTCATAATTTCGAAGAAACGTTGCATTCAATTCATCCCAATATTTATTCGAGTCAAATAATTATTCTTTGAATTTACAAAATATTTCCTCAGTTCGATGAATTTCTTTTATCAGTGCTGATAACGCTGGTCCGTTTTGCAGAAATTTCGGTGAAATTTTAATCCCTCCTGAAAATACGAGGCCTACGAGGAAATCTTATAACAGAATCCGCGAATCCCCCTGGAAATTAAGGATTAGGCCACCATTGTTGCGGACAATCTCGTGATAACGACACCCCGAGGATTCCTGAAGAGTGTCGTGAATTGTTGAGTAGCCGGCGAGATTTAATCCCGTAACACCGAATTTTCCGGGAATGAAAAATTTCATTGCCTACGAGGCCGTTTCGGCGTCCCCGTTGTTTAACCCCAACGTGAAATTCTTTGCCAAATTAACCCCTTCCTTTGCATTCCTTATTTTATTCCGACATTTATCCGCATGACCTGTTTTCCGTTAACCAATTCCTCAGTATTTTTATTCCCAGGGCTTGCAAACACTTGTAACACAACAGACCATTTTTGTATCCTACGAAATTAATTTTGCATTGTTATAATTGAAATTAATGCAACATGAAATATCTTTATTTCTTATTTCGACCATTCTTATGACCGTGGTTATTCATTAGTTTTTGAGTACTTACGTTCACGTGATTTTTAAACATTTAATAATTACTGATCACACGTATCTGCGAATTCGATTCCAACTATTCGTCAATTAATTTAATGGATATTAATAAAGTAATAAAATCGACGGTTCGAAGGCGTCGATCGCTTTTTTCATTTTCCCATCTTGTTCAGAACGAGTAAACGCTGCGAAAAGTCTACTGTACTTGGAAATATATTTTCTCAGACGGAAATTGGACTTTACGGGCGATCGCAATGGACCGTCGTACGTGATTCCATTATCGGAATCATCGGATTATTTTTATCCTCGCGTATATCTTTACGTACTCCAATATATAAAATGTCAAAATATTTATAAAACTTTTCTTCAAACTGGGTGCACCGAATCATTTGATATCAGTATCAACTGCAGCACGTGATTATGAAGGCCCTAAGGAAGAACGCGATGCTCGTTAAATTTCATTTTTCATAAAAAAATGTGATTTTGCTTCTAATCTAGGCTAAATAAAAGAAATTTTTTGTTGAAAAATGAAATTTCACAAGCATCGGGTTTTCCTTCAGGGCGTCCATAATCACGTGTTAATGTTTCAAATGATTCGGTGCACCCAGTTTGTCAAAAAGTTTCATAAATATTTTGATGTTTTCATATATAGAATGACTCATATCAACTTAAGGTGGCGTCAAAGAGGTCTCGTTTATGAAACTTTTCTATGAACTGGATGTACCAAATGGTTTCAAACTCCACCGCATGAATATGGAGACTCTAAGGAAGGTCCCCACTCAGGAAATTTCAGTTTTTTAAAAATGTTTCATAAACGAGACCTCTTTGACGCCACTTCACGTCATCTTAAGCTGCCGTTAAAGTCTCTGACTGAAATTTAACGAAAAAAATACTTACTCTCTGTTACAAACAGAAACAGTAATGAAGAAGCAATGTTTTGTTAATAATACATATTTTATGTCCTTGTCGCATAATTATTTTCCTTATATTTAATTATGACATTTCCTTGTAAAAGTCCCTTTATGGAGATACGTCGAGGGTTTCGCTTGTACGGCTACATGTACACGTGTATTATGTACTCGGGTGGACTGGGGACTAAAGCATGTACCTACGCTGTATATGCCTAGTTATCCGGTTGTATACTAGTGCGACATCCCACGGGACACTCAACCTATCAGTCATCGTCTTGCTAACGTGCTCATTCTTGGTAATCACGACCTGTTTCGAGCTAAACTTAGCTAACCACTAGTCGCGCCCTTAACATCCGAGTAATTGTTCGCATGTCGGATCGGTCGGACTGGTTAGGTACCTGATATTACGCGGTTAACTAGCATTTGAGGTACTAAATAGCACCCAGCTCACCATAACGTACCATCCATTCAGATGTGACACTAAAAATTTGTAGAAATGCTTTATATATCATAAACAATTTGAGCTACTAATTAATACCTACCTCGCCATAACATCTATTCAGATGTGACACTAAAAATGCGTACAAATTCTTTATATATCATAAACAATTTGAGCTACTAAATAGCAACTACCTCGCCATAACATCTATTCAGATGTGACACTAAAAATGCGTAGAAATGCTTTATATACCATTAACCATTTGAGCTACTAAATACTGTAACCCTAAACATTTTCCAAAGGCATTACTTACTATTAACAATTTGAGCTACTAAATACTGTAACCTTAAAAATGTGCAGAATGCTTTATTTACCATTAACAATTTGAGCTACTAAATAGCACCCAACTCGCCATAACATATTCATTTAGATGTAGCACTAAAAATGCGTAGAAATGCTTTATATACCATTAACCATTTGAGCTACTAAATACTGTAACCCTAAAAATGTGCACAATACTTTATTTACTATTAATAATTTTAGCTATTAAATAGCACCTAGCTCGCCATAACATCTATTCAGATGTGACACTAAAAATGCGTAGAAATGCTTTATATATCATTAACGATTTGAGCTACTAAATACTGTAACCCTAAAAATGTGCACAATACTTTATTTACCATTAATAATTTTAGCTACTAAATAGCACCCAATTCGCCATAACATATTCATTCAGGTGTAGCACTAAAAATGCGCAGAAATGCTTTATATACCATTAACCATTTGAGCTACTAAATACTGTAACCCTAAAAATGTGCAAAATGCATCACTTACTATTAACAATTTGAGCTACTAAATAGCACCCAATTCGCCATAACATATTCATTCAGGTGTAGCATTAAAAATGCGTAGGAATGCTTTATATATCATTAACAATGGCGTATAGAAAATTTCTTGTGAGGGTAGGTCATGAATTTTTGAAAAGAGACACGGACACCTCTTATTAAACATTAGTGGGTATTGCCGGCTATTCTTGCGCGGTATTTTGGTATTTAGGTTAGAACTACTTAATTGGAGACTTGGGGAAGTTCGCACTCCTTTTCACTGTCGATCGTGAATTTTAAATGCAATAAATATTTAATTAAGTGACGAGGCGCCTCTCTAGTTCCTTATTTGGGTTAGAGTGGTTCGAGCCCTGCCGTTTTACAAGAATCACACATTTTCCTTTCCACCCGAGCTTCTATAAGCAAACCGAGCGACCTCGTGCTAAAATACGCCGACACTTTTCCCAAGGAACTCCGGAAGTCCCGCCTTAAACCGTAAGCACGATGAATTCCCGCGAATCCGCAAAGTCGACTCGGCACTTTCGAGCTTAGATTCAGATTTACTCGCCTAGGGCTGAATTTTCCTCCCTTCCTCCATATGTTCCCTCGTACAAGAAGCATTCGACCCCCTTTTCCTTCCGCATGGTGGAAAGTACGCCGGGAATTTAACTTTCCGGATTTTACAACTCGGAGATATAAATCCGGAAGTTTGTTCTTCCTGTCACGTTTGCGGTCGACTTTTACGTCGTTTTCTTCCTTTTCCGACGGAATTTCCGGCCGATTTTAAAATCACTCCAAATAAAGATGGCGACCATGAAAAAGTGGACCGAAAGTGTCGATTAAAATTTATTCGCCCGGATCTCTTGTTTCTGTTTTTTTTTTTTGTAGAATCCTTTTCTTGCAAACGTTATAAAATATTCGGAGATTTTAAGGTGAAGTGAAACATCCTTCAAATCAGTCGATTCGAATACAACACTTTTTTTTAAGGGCGCTCACCACTCCAGCGATTTTGCAGGGNGGAGTTTTACTTCGATTTCTTTATAATTATTGTACGAAAACGACGTGTGGAATATGCCATTTGGTACAATACACAATATAATTCGACCCAGCTGTCAATATAAAAACGAATGTCGGCGACGTAGGCATTTGGGAGAATCTTCTTTATCGACGTTGATCAAGTTCCTCGACGTGTTTCACTTCACCTTAATTCCCCGAATTTCACAACCCCCGATATTTAGGAAGTTGATTATTTCTCTCGTTATTACGATTATATATTTTTCCACCGCTTCTTTTCAAACGAATTTTAATTACGTTAGGCTAGTTAATAAGCTGACCTGATAAGAGTGGCGGGTTTCGTTAATATCCAGGTCGAGTTAATCCGTTCGGATTAGATACGTCGATAACCCGACCCCTCGAACGGCGGATTTATGCGCGTGTGTACATGACTTTACAGCCCCGATTCGATATTTCCCATGGGGAAAAATGGAAAAAATGAGGAAAAAGGAGTACCTGAAGGGGTGTGGTTGGCTCCTGGTGTTCAGCTCCTGCAAAAGGAGGATAGAGCTGAGCTAGACACATGACGGCCTCGTTGCAGAACTGTAAGCCCATCACCTCTTCGTCTTCTCTGCCGTATCGAAAAGTCAGGGTCACCTGGCCGTACACCTGTAACAAAGATCCCCATTTTCGAGACTGATTTTTCGCTATTGATTTTAATCATGATTTCATTCCATGAGAAATCCCACACTTTTCAATAATCAAAATCACGATTTTTTCGACAATATCTGAATCCAGCAAATAAACCATAATCGTGATTTTAATCGAATTAATCGAATTATTTAAATCACCGCTCGACCCTGATTTTTCATGAAATCCAAGACTCAGGTGCACCTTGTTTTTAATATCTCGAGACTCGAGGGGAGTTTTGCTCCCCTGGTAGGTAAAACTGAGTATAATGATTATTTTCAATTGTTTTTTATTACTCTTTAGATTACGTTATACAGTCCTCTCGTAATGAAATTCGGATGGGCTCTGAAACCATCACAGAGATTTCGATGACGAAGGTACTCGAGTTGCGATTTCATTTTTGTTCCAGTGGGAGTCAATTATTTTCAACTAATTTGTAGTACGAATGACGGATGTATGTACTCGTTGCGAGTGGCAGCGAAATTACGTAAAGGGCTCTAATATCAGGCAGGAATTTCATTTGGAATTAAATATCTCATTTGCTCTAAATTGAAGATAGTATACAAGTACATCCATTTGCAGCGTGGCTCTCGAGACGGTAGAGTTTCTCGCCAAGTACATTTCGAGGGTCACGACACACAATTTGCAAGGAACACATAAAAACGATGTAACGTCCCACCAGGGTTCCCGGTGACCTTTTTGCAACAAGTTCGTGTAAGGAAAGGGAATAGAGGTTGTTTACAATGAGTACTCTCAATTAATTTGGGGGAAACATGGTTTTGCTGAGCCGAAGGGAAACAGGGAGCTCGACATGTCGCGTTCCATCTAGGGGAATTTCTTGGTGACCTGGATATTCAAGGTTCTAGGATGTCATTTGACATATCTTGTTCCTCCACGTGTTATTGGCCAAAAACCTGCAAATGAAGTCCGACTTTTTTTTTCCCCTCGGAACTGAAATTTCATCTCATCTCGTTTCGGCTCCCCGATACGAGGGAAAAATTAATATCTGGGAGATAATAATTCCCTCCTTCGAAAGAGGCTACAGAAAATTAGGGGAATAACTTAATCTGCACTACTTTCGACACCTGCACTGAAAAAGAAATTTCATTCGGCCAGGGAATATTTCTTTAAATCGAAAGAAATATTTTTTAATGCAACGAATAGTTATTCTGTTTTCTTTTTCTTTCTCAGGGTACTCTATCAGAAATATTCATAAAATCTATAAAATGATCGCACTAAAAACTCCATATTTCGGTAGTGAAAAGTCCGTTATTCAAGTCAACCGCGCGAAAATGTAAATTTTCCCTAGAGTTGAATAACAATTTATGGAATTTATTATAGCTTGCATTTTGATATTGTTATCGAGAAAATTATCGCCTCGAAGCAGGATTTCCAACAATGGCGCACTAACAAGGTGGACTTCTGATCAGATGTCGAGACTCTCCTGATAATGGTGTTCTCCAGGGGCTGATAATGTATATATTCGCTTCCAAACTTTTTTATGACAGTATTGTTATAATTCACCTTGTGTCCTTGAATTACTACTATAAGAGAAAAAATGCATTAAACCAAAGAAGTATTTTGTAAATTCAAAGAATAATCATATGATTGAATTAAACTGAAATAAATTGTCATAATTCCGAAGTGTACCTGTTCATTCGTGGCAAATAATTATTCTTTGAATTAACAAAATATTTCTTCGGTTCAATAATGTTTTTTTATTCGAGTGTCTTTTACCGTCAAGAGTCGAGGACGTTCTTAGATAGGAATCTTTGCATAGGAATTGTTTTTACAATTTAATCCCAAGGAGAGCGTATTTTATTATAATTATTTCTCAAAGGTATTACGCATTCGGTAATCCAGGCTTAAATTCTAATTACGGCCCGCCAAGAGCAATTCGCTCGAATTTCTCGACGATTCGTCGAAACTGAATTGAAAGTTTAAACGAACTCTGTCGGGTCGATCGGCGGTTTCGAGTTATAATTTACTTTTCCGGATTCCTACCTTCTTATCTTGCAAGTACTCCGGATCCACCAGGAGGACTCCTTGAAGCTTGTCGATTTTCCCCTCGCTCACGATAAGATCCCTGCTCGCCAGATACAGGGTGAACTTGTTGTTCGGCGAAGACTTCTTGAACAGCCTGAACCTAGAAAAAGAAAGACAATTGTCGCTAGCAGAGTTACTTATTGCATGTTGACAAAGAAGAAGAATGTACAAAATAATTTGTAACGCTTGCACTCTAATAAAACGAGGCGGCAGATTGTAAAAATTAAGGCGATTTAAAAATCCCATCTGAGGAATCAGTAGTATATGTAACTTTGAAAATGAAATTTTTTAGAACGAAGCTTCTTAGCGGCAGAATGTGAAAATTAATGCGATACGAAAATCCCATCTGAGGGATTAGTAGATTATATAACTTTGAAAATGAACTTTTTTTAAACGAAGCTTCTTAGCGGCAGAATGTAAAAATTAAGGCGATACGAAAATCCCATGTGAGAAATCAGTAGTTTATGTGACTTTGAAAATGAACTTTTTTGAAACGAAGCTTCTTAGCGGCAGAATGTAAAAATTAAGGCGATACGAAAATCCTATCTGAAGGATCAGTAGTTTATAAAACTTTGAAAATGAACTTTTTTGAAACGAAGCTTCATAGCGGCAGAATGTGAAAATTAAGGCGATACGAAAATTCCATCTTAGGGATCAGTAGTTTATCTAACTTTGAAAATGAACTTTTTTGAAACGAAGCTTCTTAGCGCCAAAATGTGAAAATTAAGGCGATACGAAAATCCCATCTGAGGGATCAGTAGTATATGTAACTTTGCCGTCAAATTGGTGTGTCGAATTTTTTGCAATTTTACTACGTGAATGTGGAGGCCCTAAGGAAGGTTTCGACACCCATGATATTTCATTATGAACATTTGTCTATGAATAGTTTTTTACTTTTTCATCAAAAAGTGGAATTTTATGGCTGGCAGGATCCTTTTTAGGGCCCCACGTGGTGGTTTTAACCCTTATCACTCCAACCGGCAGTAACACTGCCAACTTCTAATACTCTTCTAATATTCTTGGAGTGAAAAGGGTTAAACTATTCTGTGCAAGATCGGAGAAAAGTTTTATAACTTGACGGCAATTACACGTCGCCTTAAGATATTGGAAATTATGTATTGAAATGTGTTTTTTTTTTGACAGGCGTTACATTAGTTTCCAGGTTTTGACGTTGGCGTGCAATCGCGGTTTAATTAAACTCTCGGTTTACCGGGAACTGATGAGGTTACTTGAGAGACGTAAGGGGAGTTCTGATTAAATCGGCAGCCGTTTAAGCTCTCGTTTCGAGGAAGACTTCTGAAATTTTACCGAAAGCTCTTATCTCGAGTTTTCGATCGAGCTTGGTTCGCCTCTTGGCGTCGTTTAAGACCTCCATTAAAAATATCTCGATATCTGGGAGCTTTCTGAAAAAAACTAGACTTACTTTGAGAACGGCGGGAAATCCCGCTAAATTTGTGAAATTAGTGACACCCGAGTACAGTGAAAAAAAAATTAAAAAATAAATAAAAAATGCTGAGTTTCGGTTCAGTCGTGTCAAATGTTGCATTTTAAAAATATCTCAATGTCCGAGGAGACATTTAACGTTTTTTGTCGGCACATCGAACACCTGTTGAGATTTCTCATTTAAAATTTTTTCCTGCATTACCAATTATTTTGATTTCGGTCGCTGGCGATCTGTTTTGTTAATCGAATAATTCGTTGATTTTCAATTCTGACGACTCTTTCATATCACCTTAATCGTAGAGAAGTCGAATATTGAAACGCAGTTTATCTATTTCTATTATTTAAGCGGTTTTGCTGTCAGGATTTAATAAATATCGTGCACCTCTTCTGTCCTTTTTTTTTATCGCTCTGCCTGCGCCCGAATTTCACGGTTATTTGTGGAATTTTGTTGTTTCGTCGGGCTTTATTCGAAACATTTCATGAATGAAAAAAAAGCCTGGGGGGTTTAATTGCGACTGGCACGGCAGAAACATTCTGCCGATGTGTCTGGAAAGTTTCCCCGTGAACGCAGATGGTTACAATCGATCGAAACGCTGCGGATATTTCGTTGGAAAAGTAATTATGACTTTCCCGAAACGAATCGAAGCTCGAACGAGTCGATTCGAATGGCTCGAAAGCTCTAGGGATTCGAGCTTACAGCGAGTCGGACACTCGAAACAGCGAATCAAAATCAAAAGCCAACGAATTGTCAAAATCTGAAAATAAATCGCCAGTGGTCAAAATAAAAATAATTGGCCATGAAGGAGAATTTTAACACTATTTCTACCACGATTTTGTATATACCTATTTCGACCAAAAGGTTTTGATGAGCTGGAGGAAAATGATACCGCTAAATAAATTCAACAATTATTATACGAAAACTCAAAACATTAATTGAGAAAAAATTATTCAACTTTGAAAATAATTTCAAGTTAAAATTTTAAAAGGTGTCTTTTGACACCTTTGGTAGAAATAGTGTCAAATGTTATTTATGTTAACGGGGATTTAATTCCCTGCTTTCAATCGCCTTAAAATGCAACATTATGAACAGGTGTTCGATATTCGCAAGAAAAGTTAAAATCTTAAAAAATTCAATTCGATATCAATGGGTCGAAAGTTTCAGGGAATCGCGCTTACAGCGAATCGAAATAAAGAATGAACGAATTGTCAAAATCTGAAAATAAATCGCCAGTGGTCAAGATAGAAATGATTGGCCATGAAGGAGAATTTTAAATGTTATTTATGTTAACCGGGGATTTAATTCCCTCTTTTCAATCGCCTTAAAATGCGAAATTTTGAACAGGTGTTGGATATTTGCAAGAATGGTTAGGTCGAATCAAAGTTCAAAATCAAGGAATTATTCGATTCATAAAACTCATTTTATCCTCAGATTAAGGTTAAGATCGTATTACCCGTGGTTGTTAAACGTCGCATCGGATTGCACCCCAGAGTTCGTCTCGCAAACTTGTCTGAAACATACAAAATTCATCGACTTTTTATTCGGCTCGTATTTACGTTACTCCAGTGCCACGAAAATCGGTGCATTTAAATTATCGCTAAAACTTTCCACCCGAAATTGCAGGAGCACGTCAAGCTTCGTCGAACTGTAGTAAAAATCAGCATAGAGAGTTATTCGACTCTACAGGTGCGATTAAGAAATTCCTGGTTATGAAATATCGACTTGACAAGCCGTTAAGGTGATATGAAAGGGTCATTCTAAACGTATTCAAACGTCGAAATGTTTATAAAACTTTACTCCAAACTGGGTGCACCGAATCATTTGAAACTTCAACACGTGATTATGGAGACCCTAATGAAGGTCTTGAAACTCGGGAAATTTCATTTTTTGAGACTAATTATTTGTTTATCTCGGACAAGAAATGAAAAAAAAATGAAATTTATATTTTATAAATATATATACCCTTTCGTAACACCTTAAATATCTACGTATACGCCGATTAATCGGCGAACGTATGTCTCTTTAAAAAAAAAATAATTGTTTAATAAGTTACCGCAAATACCGCGGAAAATCATGGGGAGCCGGGAAACATAATAATTGAATTTGCGAAGGAAGTTTTAATTAAATCTATTAATTATTAGTGGGGGGTAGTTCAGCTTCCCTGGAAGCGTAGACACAGTAAATCCGAGCTCCGGTAAAAGAGGGATTTGCCAGGGAAAGTCAAGACCGTCAAAGAAACTTCACCTAGACAAGTTTTCCACTTTTAGCGAAAGCCCCGCCAGTGGGTGCAAGATTGCATACAGGGCATTCTCGCTTTAGAACTTTTAATGGCCGCTCGTCGTACGTGGGGCGAAACCTGGACCATCCATATTCATGGATACCCTGAGGTGATGGTGGACATCCTGTATGTCGAAACGAACTTTATCGGATAAGTGCTAGTTCATGGACCCGAAGAGGGATTCATTTTTGCGGGAGACATCCTGGATGTCGAAACGAACTTTATCGGATAAGTGCTAGTTCATGGTCCCGAAGAGGGATTGATTTTTGCGGGAGATTCAAACGCGGAATGAAGGTGCCACGTATTATTGGATTTTTAAGGTGATGTGAAAGTGGCGTGAAGAAGTCTCGTTTATGAAACTTTTCTTCGAATTGAGTGTACCGAATCCTTTCAAATTTGACAATGTGAATATGGAGTCCATAAGGAAGGTCTTGACACCCATAAAATTTCAATTTTTTAAAAATTTCTTTATAGATGTTTTCAAAATTTCTTATAAAAATTGAAATTTCGTGAGTTTCAGGACCTACATTAGTGCCTCCACATTCACGTTGTAATGTCTGAAGCGATTCGATACACCCAGTTCGTAAAAAAGTTTCATGAACCTTTGATTGACCTATTCGATGCCACTTTCACATCCGCTTAAGGGTATTCTCCGAATTGGGAGTACCAATTTCTTTCAAATTTTACCACGTCAGTAAGGAGACTCTAAGGTGGGTCCTGAAACTCGCGAAATTTAATTTTTCGAATAAAAAATGTTTTTTTTTGTTCTTTTCTGACGTAAATGGAAATTTTTGTTCGAAAAATGAAATTTCACGAGCATCGCGTTATTCCTTAGGACCTCCTAATGTCGTGATGAAGTTTCATAGATTCGGTGCACCCAATTTGGAGAAGAGTTTCATAAATATTTTGACTTTTTGGTGTATATATGACACTTTCATATCACCTTAAGCCGTTTTATTCGAATCGACTGACTTGAGGGGCTGAAATGAATCAGCTTAACTACGTTACACTTAATTATATCAAGGCGCAGTTTCGACCCGAATTAAAAAAAATCGTCTTCTTTACTTTGAGAAATCCCATTTCGCATCTTGAAAAGTCGAGTTCAGTTTGAAATCGAGGGCTATGTCTGGTCGCCAGTGGGAATAACCGGCGGGATCCTAACCTCAAAATTAATGATCTGCCAGGCCGCTCAGACGCGGTCGTCCTCGCGTTAAACCATAATGGCGACAACTCACGGGTTACCGAATAACTTTGCTCATATTTTACTGCTCCCCTCGTGTATTCCCAGGGAAGACTAAAGTTTCGACTTGACGGAGCCGAGGAACTTCGGGAAAGACAGGAACTTCATTTTTGGAGGAAGATTATGCTAGGTCACGTTTCCGTTCTGATTCTCTACGACCTTAATGTCTATTCTTGGTTAAGTATCCATCCTGAAGAAAGCATTCATTGAACCAAGGAGATATTTCAGTTGATTCAAAGAATAATTATTTCACTCAAACTGGAACAAATGGGATGCAACCTTTCTTTGGATTTATGACAATTTATTTGACTTTATTTGAGTTGAGGATTCTCTACGACCTTAATGTCTATTCTTGGTTAAGTATCCACCCTGAAGAAAGCATTCATTGAACCAAGGAGATATTTCGGTTGATTCAAAGAATAATTATTTCACTCAAACTGGAACAAATGGGATGCAACCTTTCTTTGGAATTATGACAATTTATTTGACTTTATTTGAGTTGAGGATTGTCTACGACCTTAATGTCTATTCTTGGTTAAGTATCCACCCTGAGGAAAGCATTCATTGAACCAAGGAGATATTTCGGTTGATTCAAAGAATAATTATTTCACTCAAACTGGAATAAATGGAATGCAACCTTTCTTTGGAATTATGACAATTTGGCTTTATTTGAGTTAAATAATTCTTCGAGCCAACAAAAGATTTCTTTCGTCCAATGAACGTTTTTTCTCGATGTACCTTTAGATCAAGTCTTGGACTCAATTTACCGATTTTTGTATTGTGCTTAGTGACCGATTGAAAAAAAAGAATTCCAGAAACTCTAATCCGGGCCATTAACACTAGGTTTACGGGCGTTTTTTATATACCTGTTTCTACGAGCACCCGTCAAATTGACGGGTAAACGAAAACACTAATTTTCTTTAAAAAATCGATTTATTCAAATTAAGTCTGTATTAAACAACACTAGGCTTTACGTTTAAATAAATTATTAATAAGTAAAATGTCCTTTTTTAAAAATTCTCACGGAAATGATTGGAATGCTCGTCCTCTCATCCTCGGAGTCAGAACTAGAAAGAATGCGCATCCTTTTCTTGCTACGACACCCTTTCAAGAAGTTTCCCTCTTCACTATCCGAAGATCCTTCTATTTCTCCACTTTCAATGCAAACTTTCACTCTCATCTTCGCCTTACACTCACTGCAACGAAGCAAATATATATGGATTGTTTATGAAATTAGCTAGTCCGTCAATTTGACGGGTTTCGTAGAGATAGGTATACTACATACAGATTTGAATAATTAGAAGGCTTAGGAAAAAATAATTGCGTGTACAAATTCTTTGGATGAAATGATTAATTTACGATACAAAAATGGTTAAAATTAATACTATGGTTTTTTCGGTATTTCTTTTTGAAGTTTGAATTCCGACAAATTGACGGGTCCCGTAAACCTAGTGTTAAGGTAGTTGCGTAAGTGGCGTCCGAGAAGTTTCGTTTATTTGAAATTTCTTCAAAGTGGTTGTGCCGAATCGTTTGCAATTTTTCTACGTGAATGTGGAGACGGTTAAGGAAGGTTACGATACGATGAATTTTCATTTTTTTTATAACATTTGTTTATAAACGTTTTTGTTTTCTCTTTTATGTCGTACTCTAGTGGCCGATGTAGATGTTTACTTATTTTTAAAATGTCGGAAAGCCTAATTGGAGTCCTTTTGGGCATTAAGCACCGTCAACGCGTTCTAGTTATACGATTACCTTAACGAACTTTCTGCTCCACCTGTTAGTTGGCTTCGGAAGTCAAATTCGAGTCGAGTTTGAAAATCTCATTGGAGAGGGACACGAGTTTCGTAATTTCGAGGTGAAACCTTCCACAAGAACAAAGCTCCCCTTAACGATGAGTTGTTTTTCACGAAAAAAAGCTCGTTTCAACATCTTCAACGATGCTTAAAAAGAAGGTGCAAAAATCCCCCTGGCTAAAGCTGCGCTTTTTTATTAGCTCGACATTTTTTATTAAAATCTGCTGGAGGAACGCCTGCTTTCAAATGAACTTTTAACGACTTATATTCCCAAAAAGTGGAATCTCGATCGGCGACCGTCAAAATCTCGAAATTCACCCGAGGAGCAATTCGGAGTGCGCACCTGAATCCATGATAAGCGAGATAATAGACGATGAGGAAGAAAGGTAACGGATCGTTTTTTTCCCTGTTAAGGCCAAAAGAAGAATTTTTTTTTCTCGAGGTAGCACTTCTCTCTCTCTCTCTCCATAATGTAACATTTTTTCCTCCCGGTAAATTCCTTCAGTGAGAGAATTTTTCTCTTGGACTATAAAATTAATTTCCAGGTCCCTTGCTCCAGATTCGGTCCGGATGCTGGATGGCTTGATAAGGTGCAATGCCTCCGTAAATTCAACCGTGCGAAACCTTGAATGTATTTGAGAATGTTATCGCAAATATGTCTCGGGAGGAATATTAACGGGGCCTTGTTCTCGATTTCCATGTATCGTGTCTTTGGCGTAACACCAGACTTGCTTCGGTGGAACTTTCGACCTTAGGCAAATAGCTGGAAGGCAGTTCGCGGGTTTATATCGCGATACCGCCGAGGAGGCGAAATTAATTCCTCTGTTTGATCGGTACTGTGCAAACGACTCGTCGCGAGCATCCCAAGAAGAGGGTCCTTGGGAATATCGACTGTCCTGGTATCGATCCTCCAAAAGATGCGACATTTAAGCTCCGAGACGTAAGCACGAGATGCGAGGGCTCGATACGAAAGGAGAGTCGAAAGGCACGGAGGTGAAGCAGGATCAAGGCATCTTAGATCCTGGTATCCCGATGGGAGGTTCGAATCTTGAAGAATGCTTCCTGGATCAATGGAGGTCGAAAGAAGCTGAGAATAATAAACTGTGATGACTTAGGGCAAGGCAGAAATTTTTTGCAATTTTTTAAAAACAGGATCAAGGTATTGTAGATTCTGATGTCCTGATGAGAGATGCAGTTTGAACCTTGAAGAACGCTTCTTGGGTCAATGAAAGATGAAAGAAGCTGAGAATAATTAATAGTGATGATTTAGGGTATGGGAGTTATTTTTTTCAATTTTTTAAAAACAGGATCAAGGCATCTTAGATCCTGGCATCCCGATGGGAGGTTCGAATCTTGAAGAATGTTTCCTGGATCAATGGAGGTCGAAAGAAGCTGAGAATAATAAACTGTGATGACTTAGGGCAAGGCAGAAATTTTTTGCAATTTTTTAAAAACAGGATCAAGGCATTGTAGATTCTGATGTCCTGATGAGAGATGCAGTTTGAACCTTGAAGAACGCTTCTTGGGTCAATGAAAGATGAAAGAAGCTGAGAATAATTAATTGTGATGATTTAGGGTAAGGGAGTCATTTTTTGCAATTTTTTTAAAAACAGGATCAAGGCATCTTAGATCCTGGTATCCTGACAGGAAATATAGTTCGAACCTTGAAAAATATTTCTCGAGTCAATGAATAATGAAAGAAGGTGAAAGCGATACATTTTTATTACCTAGGATAGGAGAGTAATTTTTTCTAAATTTGAATAATTCAAACAGGTGAGAAAACGGTAATCATAATTACTCTACTTTCTTCTCGGAAAATTGCGTTTCCGTATCAGTTAATTTTTACGATTGATAAAGGGTTGGAATAACTTCAGAATTTAAGTACGACTAGGAAAAGAGCGTTTGAATTTGCAGAGTTAAATAGGGACGAGTATTCCTCGTAATTAGAAGGTGGTTCGATCTGCAGGAAAATGTTTCCGGAGGTCCCTCGACGTTCATCCGCTTATTGTTAGTTAAGGGTCCTCGGGAACTGGAGTAATCATTGAGTTTGCAATTTCCGAGCCCGTTTGTCAGCGGGGAATATAATCCCTACGTCTGCGAGAATAATTAAAAAATTGAAAAATGTCTACTTCACCCTGAGAAGAGAAATTCTTTAAACGGTAGAGAAACATTTTGTTAATTCAAGAAATAAATATTCGATTCAAGTAAACTCATATAAATTGTTAATTCCGAAAAAAATGTTGCATCCCATTCATTGCAGTTTATTCCAGTCAAATGATTATTCTTTGAATTAACAAAATATTTCTGTGGTTCAATGAACTTTTTTTTTCCTCGGGGCATAATCGCCAATATTTTCCCAATTCATTAGAGAAAATAATTGTAGGTAGTTTATTATTTATAAAAATGAAGGAGGGTCCCTTTAGTCATTAATGTTTTTTCCTGCTTTATTCGTGGCACAACAGGTGTCCAATTTCGCGAAAAAGGGAACCATTCAAGGTAGTTCGATAAATTCGCTGGTTTAATTACAATCCAGGGGCTTCATTTTCTCAATTTTTCCTATCGAGGATAGAAGGATCCTATTTTAAAGGAGCAGCTCCGAGCTGTTTGTCGAATTCCGGGCAAACAATCCCAAATCAACAAGAGCGGCAAACCCCGGGGTATCGATTTTCCGAGTATCGAGATGCTTTAAAATAAGGTTTGCTTGAGCTTTAAACACCAGATAAATTTTCCCGGCCGAAGAAAACGAAGATGTCGAAAACTCCAATTGGGGAAATGAAAAAACAAACCAGGGAATTTAATAAAATTAATCGTATCGCGATGAAACTCGGCAGAAATTTTGTCGTTTGCAAAAATGGCCGCCATGTTTAGGATTGCGTTGACTCGCTCAAGGAATTCAGGGCATTTCAGGGGATGCATCGATTCCTCCGGTATTTACACTTTGATTGCCGCAACAATACCCTTTGACACTTGAGACTTTTATGTCCGAGCTTAACCCGAGACGTGAGAACGAGCATGAAGAGCAGCTGCGAAGCTTACGGAGTGCATATTTGACGCCTGAAAGATTCAGAGTTTCGAAGGAGTCCCAGGAAAATCGAGTTCATAGCTTCGAGAAATCTTTGACGCTCAAAGCGGGTTCATAAATATCCGTCCGTTCAGAATTTCCAATCTCCTTCAAAAGAGCTGCGACATGATTGACCCTCTTGATTTTTGCACAGTGCATGCACGTTGGAAGTGAAAATCACCGTTTTCAAAATATCCCTTAACCCTTTCAGCGCTAAGTCCTTCTGACGTAAGGGCGAATTTCACCAGGGCGTACAAGCAATATTCGACCAAACGTCGTACGCACTTATGGGACCATAGCGCTGAAAAGGTTAAACTGGACAATTTATTCGCTTTTTCTATAAATTTTAATTATTCATTTCTAAATCTACCTGCACAATGTGTTTCAACGTCGATTTATGCACTAGAAATTGCGAACCTGCCACCATTTTCGAGAAGAATTGTAGAAATTCATAAATTTGAGAAACGTCATTCAATTATCGCATATTTTTCAATCGACCACTGAGATCGCTTTCAGAATTCGGAATAATAATTTTCCGAGGTATTTTTATTGTTCCTGCATTTTCCAAGAAAAAGAAAAAATATTCTCCGCTAGAAATTAAGAACCTGCCACCATTTTCGAAAAGAATTGTAGAAATTCATGAATTTGAGAATCGTCATTCAATTATCGCATATTTTTCAATCGACCACTGAGATCGCTTTCAGAATTCGGAATAATAATTTTCCGAGGTATTTTTATTGTTCTTGCATTTTCCAAGAAAAAGAAAAAATATTCTCCCTAGAAATTATGAACCTGCCACCATTTTCGAGAAGAATTGTAGAAATTCATAAATATGAGAATCGTCATTCAATTATCGCATATTTTTCAATTGACCACTGAGATCGCTTTCAGAATTCGGAATAATAATTTTCCGAGGTATTTTTATTGTTCTTGCATTTTCCAAGAAAACGAAAAAATATTCTCCGCTAGGAATTATGAACCTGCCACTATTTTCGAGAAGAATTGTAGAAATTCATGAATTTGAGAATCGTCATTTTTTTCAATCGACCACTGAGATCGCTTTCAGGATTCGGAATAATAATTTTCCGAGGCATCGAGCCGGGTCTCTGAGATAACGACTTTTGAGGTAGGAAAATCTTGAATTTTCCGGGAGTTAAAAATGAATCGCTCCATTGGTCCCTCGATTACGCAGGGCGGGGTTCAATTACGCGGAAATGCGGAAGAATCCAACTCATGAGCAATTACTATTTTGCACCCCCGAGCCGTGGAAATTGTCGGAGGAAATTTCGCAAGGGCGGTGCTTTCCCGAGTGTGAAACGAACTTCAGTCCTTCCCTCGAGCGGGGCTTCGGATATGCGCAACTTTTCTCGTGCTTTTATTTCCACCCTCCCCTTGTTGATTAAGTTTCCCGAGATGCACGTAGCCATATCTCAAGAATGGCGAGAAACAAATTACACGAGGAACCGCGAACGCGTTTGGTATCTTGGAGGAGAACGAAAATGAGGCCGAAATTAGATTTACGGGACATTTAACGAGATAGTTGGCCGATAGCATTATCTGGTTTTGTCTGATTTCAAAAGTATGTCTTGCGGACCTTATCTAAGCGAAGTTTCAATTGTTACCGAGCTGTAGATAAAATCGCAGAATTTAACAATTAAATTTTCAAGTATTTTCAAGCTGTCCTTAAAATCGCAGAATTTTAATCATGAACATTTCAATTATTTCTGAGTCGTAAATAAAATCGAAGAATGTTAACGGAGGAAATATTCAATTATTTTGAGGCCGTGGATAAAATCGCAGAATTGAACAATGAAATTTTCAAGGATTTTCAAGCTGTCCTTAAAATCGCAGAATTTTAACGATGAAATTTTCAATTATTTCTGAGTTGTAGATAAAATCGAAGAATGTTAACGGAGGAAATATTCAATTATTTTGAGGCCGTGGATAAAATCGCAGAATTGAACAATTAAATTTTCAAGTATTTTCAAGCTGTCCTTAAAATCGCAGAATGTTAACGATGAAATTTTCAATTATTTCTGAGTTGTAGATAAAATCGCAGAATTTCAACAAAGGAAAATTTCACATACTCGGTAACTGTCAAATATTATGTTAAAGTCTTTAAGCAACACTTCAATTATTCGAGAGATGTACGTAAAATCTTAGAATTTTGTCAGTGGTTGATTTCACTGAGGAATTATATAGATAATTTGAATGCGAATAAATTCGAGGGTAAATATTAGTATCAAGAATCGAAAATTCTCGTAGATTTCGAATGAGTTTCGGTTGGTCAAGTAAATCTTGCCGGAGCGAGGAATAAATAAAAATAACCACCCCATTGATCTTCATTCCCTCGTCAATTGTATTTCTCGAATGGGCATTCGTCTTGACGAAGGACGAATTACCCACGGAAAAATAGACGTTTCGTGCCGTCGAAACAGGAGGGGTCAGAGGTCAGGAAAAACGGCACGAGAATTTCTGGAGTATAAATAGAGAAAAACTCCAGTTATTAAGAAAAGCATTTCCATAATTCACTAAGAAAATGTCAATGATTACTAACAAAGAAAGCATCCCAGGTCGATCTCTCCGATTTGATTTCTTTTATAATATATTATAGTAGACTAAAAACTAAGCAACACGTATTTTTTTGATCTGCCATTAAACACTTTAAGGAGGTGAAACCACCATCCAAAGTAAGGGATGTCAAGGGGAAATTTTCCAGTTTCACCCACAAGAACATATTTTTTTACCAATCCACCTGAAAAAGCTTTCTCATGCGGAGAAATGAAAAATATAATTCTCTCAATTAAAAAAAAAAAAAAAATTAACGGGTGAACCTCCCCTAAATATGATTACATGTCAAGGGGCGATTTTCCAGTTTCACCCACACGAACATATTTTTTTTAACCAATCCACCTGGAAAAGCTTTCTCATAACGGGAAATGAAAAATATAATTCTCTCAATTAAAAAAAAAAAATTAACAGGTGAGCCACCCCTAAATATGATTACTTTGGATGGTGGTTTCACCCCCTTAAAGTGTTTAATGGCAGATAAAAAAAAATACGTGTCGCTTAGTTTTTAGTCTACTATAACATATTATAAAAGAAATGAAATCGGAGAGATCGAAGAGAGAAAGAATTTTCACCTCTCGAATCGATCTCCCTGGAAGAGATGGCGTGTTCACACGGTGTATAAATAAAAGCAACTACCCCATTGATTTTCAGTTCCTCGTTAATTATATTTCCCGTACAGTTGCTCATCTTAGAAGCGACTGGGGCAAATTACAGGAGGAAAAGCATGGCCATTTCGTGCCTTTGGAGGAAACGGAGGGATCAGAGGACGTCGTACGCAGGGAGGGAATTTATGGGCGAATAACGCGAGCGTGTTTCTTCGGTGCAATCCCCTCGTGGCGAGCTTGCGGAAGGAAGAGTTAAGGAAGTCGTTACGGGGTCTCTTTTCCTCGGGCCAAAGGACGTTCCTGGAAATTAACCCGTGGAAATTGATTGCGCCTCGTTAAAGATTTAATTGATACCGCTCGCCGCCTCCGAATGCTAATAAGGGCGAGTGTTAAAAGCGCCGAGACGTAAATTTTAATATTCCTTGAAAGGCTATTGAAGTCGAGTCCTCGTTAACCCAACAAGCTGCGATATCCTTGAATTATGGGACACGATATTTGAAACCGACCATTTTTTTTTTTAACTCGATAGCCTTTCATTCACATAATTTATTTCAGGATTTAATTCCCGGGAATATGACTTAAAGGTCGACAAAATTGCGACGTGATTTTCGATGCGATGTGTCCTCAAAATTGCTCTACGAGATCTCGTTAAGTTTCGGTTATTTTTATTAATTATCTTTGAAAAGTGTTAACCGGTTAGGATTATTTATTTTGTTAATGGCGCAACTTTTCACAGGCTTCGATAGAGNGAAACGTTGTATATCAATTTAATCGAGTTTATTTCAATAAAACAATTATTCCTTGAATTAACAATATTTTATAGAATATATCGAATATATCGAAAATTCGTAAACATAGGCGGGGCTTGGTGAAATATTTTATTAATTCAAAGAATTATTTGGCATAAATAAACTCGAATAAATTGTCATCATCCCGAGGAAACGTTGTATATCAATTTAATTGAGTTTATTTTAGTAAAACAATTATTCCTTGAATTAACAATATTTTATAGAATATATCGAATATATCGAAAATTCGTCTTAAATGCGCGAATATAATGTTTGGATATACAGGAGCATTTTTTATTTTGTTAATGGCGCAACTTTTCACAGGCTTCGATAGAGACGGTTGTATTATATTAATACACATTTCTTTAATTCATTTTTAAACCAGTGCCCCCAGAAATTATACAACAAAGTTATACGTGACATCATAGATACTATATCGTGATTTTCATTTTGTTGGTACAACTTTTTACAGACCCTATACAAATCATTTTTTGTAATTTTCTATTTTTACCCCACATGCCCTAGAAAATTTGCTTCAAAGTACGTGACCCTCAAAATAGATCTACGAGACCTCGTTAACTTTCGGTTATTTTTATTAATTATCTTTGAAAAACGTTAACCGGATAGCATTTTTTATTTTGTTAATGGGGCAACTTTTCACAGGCTTCGATAGAAACGGTTGTCTTATATTAATACATATTTCTTTAATTTATTTTTAAACCAGTGCCCCCAGAAATTATACAACAAAGTTATACATACATCATAGGGACATCATAGATACTATATCGTGATTTTCATTTTGTTGGTACAACTTTTTACAGACCCTATACAGATCATTTTTGGTCATTTTCTATTTTTACTCCACCTGCCCTAGAAATGTTGCTTCAAAGCACGTGACATCTCGTGGTTGGACGAAATTTCCGAGCCGTGCCAGCCAAAATTTCGAGTATTGCAGAAGTTCGGGGAAACGCGATGATCGGCACTGACCTACGTTACGAAAATACCCGCCGACTCGGTCGAGTAATCATGAAATGCACCAGATTCCAACACGAATGCAACATTCTCGAACAAAAAGGCCTTGTCCGATGACAAGGCAGCGCTGGAAACGCGTTTGCGAGACGGCCGATGAATGCTACTTTCAATCTTCGCCCATCGATCCGCAAAACGGATGTCCGACTCGCGGGGACAATTGTCGACGCGTTACACGGCTGTCGCAATGCTCGACATTTTTTCTTTTTTTTTTTTTTTTCAAGTGCAGATGGAACCTGAAAATCTGCCAGAGGTATTCTCCAGGCGAATTAAGCGCCGATAAGGAAAATATAATTTTATAACATATTGCCGATCATACAATTAAAGGCTCAAAACAATTGTGAATTAATTTCACTGTGAATTTTAAAAATCCTGCTAAAATTCGCAGTAAATGAAAATTCTAATTAATGGTAGGTAACCGATATAATGATATTAATTAACGTAATTGTGATTGAGGGCCGAGCTCGTCTGGATTATTCATTTTCCCCTCGAAATCTCGGGGACCAATTTTTCCGAAATTGGGACGCGGAAACGCGAGATGTCTTTTTTTCGTCCTTTTTCCACCACGTATTCCGGGATCGCAGCAATCCTGCTGAACATTGGGGTAAAAATACGGCTTTTCTTGATCCTTAGCCTTCCACTAGGACACGGGGAGACAAACGTTTGTCATTTGTTGGACATTTCCAGGACGAAATCTGCGGCGGTCCGTTGCGAAATCCACGTGGCGAAGCCAGAAAATACACCAGGCTCCTTTTCCCTTCTATTTCCCCCTAGGTCGATTTCTTTTCATCCCCGGGAAAATTCGGAAAACCTTCATTTCTTATTGTCTTATTCTTCCTCCTCGTATCTTCCCGAAACAACCCTCCACCGTTTCCACGATTTCGAGTGCCAGAACTCCCGAAAAGTTAATCCATACCCCGCGGGAGAAAAAATGTTTCATCGGACCAACGAAATATTTCTTTGAATGGTACCAAAGATTTTTTTTTATACCGTCAACAAATAAAAACGATTACTTCACCGGGGTAACGCAGATTCTATTCACAGCTGCAATATTCTTTACTAGCAACGACAAATTGTACATCGCTCGTTCGTCCGAATAGTAACAATATTCTTTTGGCCGTTTCAACAAATTCACTTGCTAGTTTTAGTACCAAAGATTTTTCTTTTTTATACTGTCAACAAATAAAAACGATTACTTCACCGGGGTAACGCAGATTCTATTCACAGCTGCAATATTCTTTACTAGCAACGACAAATTGTACATCGCTCGTTCGTCCGAATAGTAACAATATTCTTTTGGCCGTTTCAATAAATTCACTTGCTAGTTTTGCAAGCAATTCTTCTAAATAAAGCTTTCCAATGGTTACATCTACGGTATAGCAAATATATTTGTTATCGGTGAAATTATTCCTGCAAGAGTAAAACGTTATCCGCAATGTTGTGATTTGCAGGACAAAGAAAAAAGTGCAGATCTCTTCATTTTTGTGTACCTTTTTTCTCGCAAAACCACCCATAAATTTCCGAAGAATTCCGAGAAGTCGGGGACATTTTCCGTTTTCCGTTTTCCCTCGACTTTTCCTCGACCTGGAAGGGCACGCTCGAGGACGTCGAAGTGCAGCACCGTGGAAAGTCGACAAGGGATTTCGGATCTGGTCGGCATGGATCGACCATGGCCACCATCGAGCCTCGCCATGGGTTACGAGCGTCGCCATAAAAAGGACGAGTTTCTGGGATCGAGTCTTCCTTCCGGAAAACCCTCGGAAAAATGGAAAATTCCTTGGAGCAGATTCTTTGTATCGGAAAGTCGGCGAAACTTTCCTTTTGTCGAAATTAAAAGAGAAAACTACCCGATGCGATGCTTTACGGGGCGCCGTTTAATGTCCTCGACCAGGACTATGATAACAATGATAACAAGGGGATGATGTATGGCCTCCGTAAAAGCTTCTTACGAAGTGCTTCGCCGTGAATTGCCTCGAAAATTCGTCTTAAACGCGCGAATGTGATGTTTGGATATACAGGGTGAGGCATGTAAATGATAAAAAAAATTGGCGGAGCTATGTTAATAAAATGAATTTATTTTAAATCCGCGAATCTGGATGTACAGGGTGAGGCATGTGAATGGTAAACATAGGCTTGGTGAAATATTTTATTAATTCAAAGAATTATTTGGCATAAATAAACTCGAATAAATTGTCATCATNTAATTACTTCACTCGGACTCAAGTAAATCGTCATAATTCCGAAGAAACGTTGCATCCGATTTATTCGAATTTATTTCAGTGAAACAATTATTCCTTGAATTAACAATATTTTATAGAATATATCGAATATATCGAAAATTCCTCTTAAATGCGCGAATGTAATATTTGGATATACAGGGTGAAGCATGTGAATGGTAAAAAATAGGAGGAGCTTAGTGGAGAGAATTTCTTTTAAATCCGTGAATCTGGATGTACAGGGTGAGGCATGTAAATGGTAAACATAGGCGGGGCTTGGTGAAATGTTTTATTAATTCAATGAATTATTTGGCATAAATAAACTCGAATAAATTGTCATCATTCCGAGGAAACGTTGTATATCAATTTAATCGAGTTTATTTCAATAAAACAATTATTCCTTGAATTAACAATATTTTATAGATTGAAGGGATTTCTTTTTTCAGGGTAACTCGTTACCCAGCAAGGTGTTAAGAGACATCGTCGTAGGAGAATTCATTGACCCCGTTCCCTGCAATGTTCGTTTACTGTATGCAATTTGGATCCTGTTAAGAGGGCGATATCCTGCAGGAGTATTCTCGTAAAAGAGAGGAGCCTTCCTGGGAACGCGTATGCGTCTTTATGCGTCCCCAAGGAATCCTCTCGTGCGTATTCTTAAGTCGAGATCTCAGGACCTGCCATCTTTGTTGCATGTCCAGCCAGCGACAGAAGAATCCCCGACGGAGGTTTATCGAGTGACCTTATCAAAAACCTGAGCCCGGAAAAGTGATATAACTCGTTTTATGCGACGTTCGGAAACGATACGAGATACGGTGCGACAAAGAGAGACGTGACGTCACAGAATGCATTTGTTAAAAACCGCCGAAGCGTCAAAAGTGTTTATTATGGTCGAATAAGGACGAAGTTAGTTGCCGGAATGTTAATTAAAAATATAAAGGTATGAAATCAATTGCCAAGAATGAATCAAAATTCAACGAAAATCGAGGCAAAATATTCCACCGGATGAAATACGACTCGAAACGGGAAAAATGTTCATGGAACCTGAGAAATATTTCTTTGAATAGTCCCAATAGAAATATTTTATCAACCCAAAGTATATTTACTTGACTCAAATAAAATCGAATAAATTGAATTCTCGATCAAATATTCCAGTCAAATAATTATTCTTTGAATTCGAAATATATTTCCTTGGTACCATTCAAAGAAATGTTTCTTCGGTTCGGTGAATTTCTTTTCAGGGCACTAACGATACTTAGTTTTATGTTTTTAGCCATTCAAATTATGCGGTGAACAAATGTTCAAACGTTGCGGACATTTTCAGGGGAACACGTTTATTTTGTGCATTTTTGTGCAGCGAAAATTCATGAAGATTTTCTTTTCCTACTGTGAAGTATTTTTGAGTGCACTCCCATGGACGCGTATAAATACAGCCAGGTTTTTATTATTTTTCGTTTTTCTTTTTCTTTTTCAAGAGCGATCCGGTTTTACTACCGCGTGGTTAAATTCCGCCGAGGAGTTTTGCGGAAGGACGCGGGAGGATGAATTTTCAAGACTTTGTGAATAATTTACCATTGGTTAAGCATTCGCGGATTTGCANTACCTCCCACCGAATTCGATGCTAATGCCATCTAGCGGTGGAAGTCATCGTCCCCACTTGGTGGTGAACGCCGTTAAAGCTTCAAATGATTCGGTGCACCTATTATGGAGGAAAGTTCATTTTGACACTTTGATGTACACAGAGTGACCCTTTCGTAACACCTTAAAGCGATTAGAATCTGGAAGGAGTGTCCGGCCATGAACCCAACATAACATAGACGTTGGTTATCGACAATCGATTAGGCCGTTGAAGGAAACATATGTAAGCCGGCAAGGTAGCCGTTCTAAGTACGCCTTAGGAATAGACGAGCACGTTAAATCGATGCAACTCAGGTGCAAAATCGGGCGTTTTGGTTTCCGCTTAGGTTGTCCCCTGCTCGTTGGGTGGAAACCCAGTTTTTCGCGAGTATCGGAGGGCAACGACGCGACGCGAATTCGGTAGCTGCTTTGGGGCGGGTTTTGTCAAAATCGATCATTCGCATAAAGGTAGGGATGCACCCTCGATGCACCTACATGCAAAGAGGATAGTTCGAAGGAATTCGCTTGCAATGATTTATCGCTACTCTCTATGCACTATCCGACGGTGCAATTAATCATCGTCGCGTCCATGGACGCCATTTTGAATGATTTCGATATGCTCGATGTTCCACACACTGTGGGCTCTTGGATTTATAAATCCCGCTAGACAATATTCATAAACGTATCCACTAATTAGTCAAATGACACGTTGCATTTTGTATTTAGGAATTAAGTTTGAAAGTAGGAAACCATGTCCTTTATTTCACTTGAACGTTGAGCAAGAAGCGATCAGACGGTCGAATTTTTTAAATTAGTTTCGAATTCTTTTTAATTAGTAAATCGGATGACGCTTGGATTTTAAGAATCAGCTCTGAAGACGGGAAATCCACTTGCTTTCGGAATGTTCTCCTGAGCATACAGTAATTAGTGCAGCCAGACTTCCTCCGATTGGTCCTAGAAATCTAATTTCTACTTTCCCACCTTCAAGAACAACCAGAAAATCATTTCTCTCCTCAGCATCGAATAATTAGTGGAGTCGCGTTTACTCTAATTAGCCCATCGAGTTGAGTTCCTAATTTTGCAGAATAATCAGTGCACTCGCATTTCCTTTAATTAGTCCATCGAGCCGAGTCCCTCCTTTTCCATCTTCAAGAACTGTCGGAAAATGATTTCCCTCTCGAGCATCGAATAATCAGTGCAGTCGCATTTCCCCTAATTAGTCCATCGAGTCGAGTGACACTACCTCCAATCTCGCTCCTTGCGAATTGTTAGCTGCAAATTAGTGGGCTCTTGGATTTATAAACCCCGCTACACAATATTCATAAACGTATCCACTAATTAGTCAAATGATAAGTTGTATTTTGTATTTAGGAATTAAGTTTGAAAGTAGGAAACCATGTCCTTTATTTCACTTGAACGTTGAACAAGAAGCGATCAGGCGGTCGAATTTTTTTTTTTAATTAGTAAATCTGATGACGCTTGGATTTTATGAACCAGCTCTGAAGACGGGAAATCCACTTGCTTTTGGAATGTTCTCTTGAGCATACAGTAATTAGTGCAGCCAGACTTCCTCCGATTGGTCCAAGAAATCTAATTTCTACTTTCCCACCTTGAAGAACAACCAGAAAATCATTTCTCTGGAGTCGCGTTTACTCTAATTAGTCCATCGAGTCGAGTTCCTAATTTTGCAGAATAATCAGTGCACTCGCATTTCCTTTAATTAGTCCATCGAGCCGAGTCCCTGCTTTTCCATCTTCAAGAACCGCCGGAAAATGATTTCCCTCTCGAGCATCGAATAATCAGTGCAGTCGCATTTCCCCATAATTAGTCCATCGAGTCGAGTGACTCTACCTCCAATCTCGCTCCTTGCGAATTGTTAGCTGCAAATTAGGCGTTAGAACCTACTCGGGCTGCGGTTCGTTTATGGGGCTCTTCCAGGCGTTCAATTTCCTAGCCCTGTGCGCTGCAATTTCCTCGAGAGCAACTGCTTGGACAGTGACGCGTGGGTACGAATTAATCATTGAGGTTAATTAATCAGTCACGTAGTCGGGCCTCATCGTGAACGGACTCGAGCGACTCGCGACACAGGCGAGTCGGGTTCAAACGGGAAATTCATGTGGAATCCACATAGAATTCCTCTGCTAAATCAACCTTGTCGTTGGCACTTCAAGGTCTGGTCTTTGACGCACAAAGGGGAGCTCGATATCACGTGCGACAATAATTAATTCCCGCCTTTACTTGGATTTAAGATGATACGAAAGTGGCGTCAAGGAGGTGACACTTTTCTTCGAACTGGGGGTGACCGAATCGTTTCAAACTTTGCAACGCGAACATGAAGTCTATAAGGAAGGTCCTGACCCCCAGGACGTTCCATTTTTTTTCTACATTTGTTTGTAACAATTTTTTAAAAATGATATGAAATAGGAAATTTCATGAAAGGTGGCTTTAAACCTAGCAACGTTGACATGGAGACTATAGGCAAGGTCTTGACCCCCATGAAATGTCATTTTTTAAAATACTTGTTTATAGACATTTTCGAAATTTTGTATAAAAATGAAATTTACTTGAGTTAGTTAAGTAAGACTGATTCATTTAATCAAAATGGGATACTCATTTTTTTTTTTGCCGAGATGCGTTTGTCCTGGGATTAATCAATCTTAATCGAGTTAAAAGGCATTAAGTAAAAGTGACTAATTTAGTCAAAATGAAATGGACTAATTTTTTTTTTTTTACGGAGATGCGTTTTTCCTGGGGTTAATCAATTTCAATCGAGTTAAAAGACATTAAGTAAAAGTGACTAATTTAGTCAAAATGAAATGGACTAATTTTTTTTTTTTTACGGAGATGCGTTTTTCCTGGGGTTAATCAATTTCAATCGAGTTAAAAGACATTAAGTAAAAGTGACTAATTTAATCAAAATGGAATAGATTAATTTTTTTTATTCATGGGTTAAGGTGGTTTAGGGATGTGTTAACACCTTGGTCTAGTTTTCTTTAACCGGGATGGCTGGAGGAGATCGTCGAACTTGAAGAAGGTCAACGGACAAGCTGTCGAGTGGGATCCCTGGGTTCTTTTTACGAGCCCTGAGAAGAGGAATCGAATCGCTCTCCTTCGAGTTCGCTCATTTCGCGCCCTCCTTCCGCAACTTCCGGCTCGGTGGCTTCTGAAGAGAAATGGACCGACATGGAAATCTCGTGTTAATGTGCCGATCGATCCGCTGCTGGAAGGTGAGCCAGAGAATTGCTCTTTTGGTTCTCTCGGCCCATTTCTGGAGAATCGCGGCTTCTTATGAGTTATGATCGCACCGGTTCCAAGGAACCGCCTTGACCTGGAGAACTGGAACCAGGCAAACTGGTGGTCGACTTGGACTCGAAATCCTCTTGGAAAAAGATGCAATTACGGCATCGTTAATTTTACTCGATTTTATGGGCGCTCTTGGATTTCTTTAAAAATGGATAATTGCATTTTTGGTCGACTTGGACTCGAAATTCTTGTAAAGGGATGCAATCATGGCATCGTTAATTCTACTTGGGCTTATCGGCGTTCTTGGATTTCTCAAAAAATTAATAATTGCATTTTTGGTCGCCTTGGGCTCCAAATTCTTGTAAAAGGATGTAATTACAGCATCGTTAATTCTACTCGATTCTATGGGAGTTCTCGGATTTTTTAGACAATCGATAATTGCACCTTTGGTTCTTACTATTAATTTTCAGAAGTTCATGGATTCTCCCGGAATGAGACTTGGAAGTTTCAAAAAGCCATCGCCATAACCTAAAATTGAAATCAGGGAAAATTGGTGACCGAATCGGACTGGAGATTTCCTTTATTAATTTCCACCAGGTTTTAGAATTTCCTCCCTATTCGATTTCGTGTATCCAGGTCGATCGGTACAGGGTCGTCAAAGTTTCCTGGAGGTGGTTTTGCCGCCAGGAGCACATAACCTAACTACAGGAATTTACGACGGAAAGTTGCCCAACTTGGTCCCCTTTCATATTTTCTGAAGGAACCGTGAAACGCGATAATGCAGAGCCACGTATTGTTAAGTTTCGCGATAATAGCGTGCTCGGTATTCATGGCGAGTTCATAATTTCATGTTTCCCATCTTCGAGTTTCGACTACCCTGAGAAAAAAGATTCACCGAACAAAAGAAATGCCTCGTTACTTCGAAGGATAATTATTTAACCTCAAATAAATCGTCATCATTCCGAAGAACCGTTGCATCCAATTTATTCCACTTTATATGAGTGAAATAATAATTCTTCGAATTAACAAAATATTTTTTCGGTTCAATGACATTTTTTTCTCAATGTCCTGCAAGCCGTACATTAAAAATACTTCCAACTATGCATTTCTAACAATACACCATTAACAATCTACAGCAAATTGTGTATTACCAACTTCGCATCGTTACTTCCTCGTATCTCTTATACTCTGAAAAAAAATGGTGAAAAATCAATTTATTGTTAAGAAATGTCGATTTTGGAAAACTCACCCTTCCGTTTGCGTCTCCTGCGTTCCCTGAACTTCCGTCTGCGTTTCTTTTTCCGGGGGCACGAAGACATCTCGATTCGGATATTCTTTCGCGGCGCTTTCGGCGTCCGCCATCTTGGAATCTCTTCGGCGGCCGCAGAAGCCGAAAAGGCAATGAAAGATCACACACAAAACCGTTAATATTCTTTGAAAAGTGGCACCAGTCGACACTCGCGTTTTTTCCGGGGCTTTCGAAGGTCCCGATATGCCGGAAATAGTCGATTGGCTGATCGACTATCGAGTGTTAACGGTGATACGGCATTCCATGGCTCCTCAGCTCCTGTTCGAGGTACTGGCTCGTACCAGGCCCACTTTGTTCATCGTTATTCGTATTTTCGCCTCGTGTCCTAGATCCGGATGTGACGTACGGTCAGTTCGATCGGTCTGAAAAGGTTCGACGACGAAATTGGCTGGGAATTTCTTGAGGGCCTCAAGAAAATACGCGAAGAATTTTGAGGCGTCCCTTGAGACGCTTTTTAGCATGAAAATGGAAACTCGTTGAGAATTTACCGAATGCGGTCGTTCGGAACGAATCGCGTGAATTTAATAAGAGATTTTGAATCGTATAGTAAGAAGAAATATTTCATTGATTCAAAACATAATTATTTCACACATATAACCTCAAATAAATCGTCATAATTCCGGGAATATTCAGGTACGCGAAAAGGAGAGATTATCTCGAATAAATCCTTCTTTCGGGGATTTTGGGAATGCCTGGGCAATATTTAAAATATGAAGTGCCGTTCACCGAGGTACTTCGATTTACCGAGGTCCTCCAGGACCTCTCATGGACCGGAAAACGGGGCGTCCATTACTCGAGTTAGGTTAATCTAGGGAAATTCTCACGAATATATGGGAAACGTCCTTTGAAACTCTAAGCTCTATATTCAGCCCCATATTAAAAAAAAAACAAAAAAAACAGCAGGTTCAATTTACATAACGTTACATAGAAGTGCCCTCGATAAAAGGACCTCGATGATAAATTATCCTTTACTTCGGGTCATCGATCGACATCGTCGAGTATTTCATAATTCATTAATATTTTTTAATTAATTTATAACTCATTAATACTTAGCATGGAATATTTTACAATTCATTAATTCGTCCTCCTCTAATTTAGACAATTCTTTTGTCTAATCCCTTATTTTTCTCCGTTTCTAAATATTTACTTTCGAGATATCTCGAACGTAAATAGTTTGTCAATTGAAGTAAAAGGAGGTAAAGCGGGCACTTTGCCGTATTGGCACCACTCCACCGCCTGATTGATCGAGGAGCATTATACGCCAAACTAAGTATGCACTTCATCCTAGATACCACTTGTAAAGAAACATACCGAGCTTGTAAATGCAGGAAATAGACGTATATACATGTTAAAAATTCCCCGGAACTTCAGTAATATTTTTAGTAGATATTAAAAATTCCGGGGAATTTTTAATTAATAAATCCTCATCTCGGTCTCTAATTATTGATTCTAATTTCGACCTCTAATTATTAATTTCGCCAATCGGTGGATTCGGGGAACCTCGAAAATGTCGGACGCGGATTCGGAAACGGGGAAAATGGGATCTGCTCGGATTGAAACGAAATAAAGGACGATTTATGGGAGTGAACGAGATCTTTCGAGTCTCGCTGCTCTTCTCCGTCGACTGCTTGATGTATAGCCGATCTGGTGGTCGGACGCGAAAACGGATAAGCGTCCATCGGCCCTATTTTTCACTGATAGAGATCCACGTGGGTTACTGTCTTTCCGGGACGTGCTTTAGGACGACCAGGAAATTCAGAGCTCCGCTCTAGGGTACCCGGGATTTTCCTTTAAAGTCACCAGAGTGGCCGGTTTGTCGGTTCGTCATTTTTATGGCTGGGGGAAAGTACTCAACTATTCATGACTCCATTAGCATGGTTTTTCGAGAGGAGAGAATATCTTCAATGTTTTATTCCACGCAAGATTAAAGTTTTAAGGGAGGAAAAAACGGGCCAGAATAAAAGAAACAATTTTAAGGGGTTGAAATAAATTTCCAAGGGTTCGTTTCTTTACTTTTTCGTTTCACTTCGTTTCATTTCAGTCGTGGAAACTCGATTGTACTGTGCAGTGGTATTGCTACAATTAACTTCCGTATTACTTTTCAATCATTATCATAAAATACGTTTTAACGAAAAACTCGATGATTTTTATTGTTATTATGGGAACCATAGCAAAAATGTTTTTGGAGAAAACTTCTTCTGGCCCATTTTCAAAGGTTCACCTTTGTTGCTGCAAGTATGAAATTTTTTTTCTTATGACTGTGAATTCTTTTTCGGCAGTTTTTTGAGACGAAAAATTTATCAAATTTCACCGTACAAATCGCGGTCATTTGTCCGGCGTTATTCAAACTTGCGAAAAAGGTTGCGTGTGCGAGTCGTCATTAATTAAACACTGTAATCAAGAGTAATCGGATTGCTCCCCGTGTACGACGCTTTTGGTCCTCTTAATGCATTTTCCGGCCCTTTGTTTCCGCTCTCTATTTTCCCGGGCTTTCAAGGAAATCGCGAGTACATTTTCTGAGGTAGTCTTCCTCAATGGAGTTTCCGCCTCTACGAGAACTCACGGTGAAAGATTAATTGCCGAGAAAGATGGAGAAACGGATTGGAGTAATTAACACATTGTTCGGGATTTCTTAGAAATAAAAGATGAGCCCTAATTTAAGGTCTTCGTTGACATGAAAAATCATTTTAAAACATGGAAACGTGTCCGGTTTGGTATTTGAAGAGTTATTACCTCCTCTTCGCAAATTAAGTACCCTGAAGAGTAATATGCAAAACTGCTAATTAAGCTCGAGAACTAAATGCGAAAGCTTTGTTCCTTGCATAACGTTTTCCGGCTTTAGGTCCTCTTAATGCATTTTTTTTTTTCTTGCAACGGAATTATGTCCACACATATTTTAAGACGGTGCTGAAAATAATACAAAAAAATCTTTGCAAGTTCTGAATGTTTTTCCCAGTAACGCGAAAAATTGAGGAGAATTGTAAAAATCAAATGACTGGTCATTTTGCAATTTTTATGGCAAAAGCTATTTTGGCCGAGAAATATTTTCGGAATTCTCTCCGGTGGATTCGAGGTTACATGAAATATGAAAGAATGGATGTGTACACGTATAATTCTTTACAATTAAGGTGGAAGAAGGAGATGTTGCTCAAGAAGGAAAGACTCTTAGGTCTCTGAAAACCGTTTTTACACTTTACTGCATCCTGGTCTTTGATCAATTTTAATGGTGAGTGCACTTTCAATGCTCAAGAGGTGGTCTCGTGAAACTTTGAAGAAAAATACTTAAAGCCTTCTTTACGTCTTCGGTACTTAACTACAGTAATAACCTTAAAGTCTGGGAGTATGAAAAAATTGTTGCGAGAGGGAAAAGTACCATTATGGCGGAAATTAAAATTCTCTCCGAATTTTTAAGGCGGTTGCTCCGGAATAATCCTGTTACGAAACGGATATTAATTTTCTTTTTTCCTCTTCCACGGTAATAATCCTCAAAGGGCCCGACTGCTGAGCGATCGCCGAGGGAATAAACAAGCCGCGAAAGTGATTTTATAATTAGCCCAGAAATAATAAAAGCCAATTGTTTGGACTCATCACATAAAATTCACGAAAGAGCATTTCCCGTCTCCATATTTTGTTACATTCATAAGGAGAGAGAAACTAAAAACCACAATCGGAACTTTCGTTATCTAGAAACAAATGTTAGACTCGATCTAATAAAACTCGGCATCGGAAGCACCTTATCAATGTACTCGCCGAAAATATTCTCTTTGGCCATTTTACTTATTCCTTGCGCTTTTATCGAATGATTTTTAAGGTTTGAAGCGCTGAGTCTGGATTTTTTTTCTCAATTTTCCTCGAGAAAATTTGATGCTATTCGCAGTTTTGGAGATTAATTTCTAGGAAAATCGGGGAAAAAAAAAGTCGCTTCATCTTCCTATCATTTTTCACGGTTGGGTTTCGAGACAAGATCCGTCAACGTTATCCTCGTGTGGTTCGCTGTCATTAGAGGAAGCTCGAACTTCCGGTGCCACCTGCTGCTGCCGGGCTTACACCCTCCACTTCCTCTGTCAACGCACCCCGGAAGTTTGCTAGACGACGTCAAGGGGTGCTAAATTGTCAAGTTGATACTACCAACTTCGGCAGCGCGATTACATGGATCGAGTACATAGGAGTGGAACGAATGGCAGGATTAATGAGAAATTGAAGGCTCATCGACCAAATATGAAGATGGCCGACTTATCGACTGAGCTCGAATCACTGTTCACGTCACGTATTAAATAATAAAGAATTAACACGCAGCTTCAATTGTCGTATAAAATGAAAACTTAGACTCTGAACTGTGCCAAGCCAACGATTAAGCTCGTATCAGTGTCGGTGTCGCCTAGAAAATAACGGAAAATTGACGTGGGAATTTAATTATACGACAAAATTGGAACAAATTTAATTAGACGAAAATGTTCATATAATATTCTAAATAATGTGGATTTTACGTGGAGCATTAATTGCAGGGAAAGAAAATGGGTAAATGCAGTAAATCTGTATTATTAGTTGTAAGGCTGATGACCACCACGGGGGATAAAAAAGCGCTAGAGGAAAGGATTAGGCCTGGATTTCCCGGATTTTCCCTCGTCAATTATCTCACTGATCCAGACTTCGGGAGTCAAATCCGATCCGAGGAAGAAGAGGATCCGGAAATTGGGCTCGCAGGTCCATGGTGATAGTGCAGGGTTCCGACACCTTCCCAATCATGGGCCGGATCCGACCATGGTGCCCATGGTGTCCAAGTGAAACGAAGTAAGAGGGGTCGGAAACATCGTTTCGCACTTCCCGTATAACCCTGAATTACGGGTCCTATGTGCACCCTTCATTATGGGGAATGAAAATTCCCGACCACGGTCGGAATAAAAATCAGCTGAAAAAGGCTGAAAAATCCACAACGCGGTAAGCGGACTTTTTGTAAAATAAATCCCCCTTCAGGTGGATGGGGCGAAAGGGTGAGTTTCTTAACAGGGCGGAACGCCTTTTCGCGCTCGATGGCAGAAATGTGACCAAGTTGAGTTTCGAAGTTTCCCCGTGAATCAGGAACTTGGAAAAGCGACTTTTCCTCCCGAGGAACCGAGTCGTGGATAATTGCTGGAATTTTTCCCTCCCCTGTGGGCCGGAAATGTCGAAGGGCCGGAAAGAAAGGAGAACTCTGGACGGATATTTTGCGGGTTTTGATTGATTCTTCGAGAATATAAATCTCCCCCTGATATGGACCGATCGGTGGGGTGAGTTCGACAGAAAGTTGGAAAAATCGTCTCGCAGCATATCCACTGGTAATGCGATTCTTTGGGGAGAAACCATCCATCAAATTTAGGACGAAAATGGCCAGTAGAAGTTGAACCGACCTCCGAAATTGTCTTAAATAATTTTAACCACAACAAAGAAATTGAAAAAATAAGCTCCCTTATTCACTGACTGAACTCCAAACGCTACTTCAAACTTTCGAGGCCTCATCGATGAAACTAAATAAAAGTCACGAATTCTGCCGTCCTATCAGACCAAATCTCTTCAGAAACTTTTCTTGCAACAATTCTCTTGGGAAAAAAAAAACATCACACTAACAAGAAACAAGAAAATCGGTCTCAAAATCCTTGTTACCATCGAACAGTGTTTCACGCTACCCAGCCTAGTGTTTTCTAGAAAAACATTTCCGCGCATGTTTCTTCTTAAAAAAAATCCCGTTTCCATTTTTAGGAACTTTGTCGACTGAAATATTTCATTAAATGAACGAAACAATTTAACCTAGACGCTTTAGTCAATCCAAACAGCCGAGTTTGGTTGAGTGAATTAAAATTCGGTTCGCTGAGTCGAAAGGTTTTTCGAAATTGAGCCAATGCGGTCGATGGGACGATTTTGTAAAATGAGCCAAATTCTTTTTTTTTAAAGCTATAATCGTATTGGAGAGGTCGTGACGAGTCAGTGAAAGAAATGAATTAATAAGACCAAAATGATTTTCAGGCGTTGAAACGAGGCTATGGGATTTTTCTTTTTTTTTTTCGGCGTCTACATTTATATGGAAAAGTCGAGGTCTGAAAGTCTGGTCCAGAGAAAAATTTCGCCGCGATATGGAAATGACCAAATGTGAATTTTAACGCGAGGCCGGTGATTGAAAATCCCCATAAATAAGCAACGACCAACCCTTAACCCGGTGGTCTACATGCTCGATTAGCGGTGTTTATTACTACGTAAAGCCGAATCCGCACCTCGGGTGTTACGACGAGTACGATTCGTAAAATCCGCTGATCCAGTCTGGAATTATCTCGCAAATGGCGTATCGATATGATGCATCGATTTAAAACGGGCCTCGAAAACCTGGCCGATTCCGATATACCGGATTCGCCCGTTTATGCCGCATCGAATTGCAAGTCTAAACGGCTCGCCGCGTAATCGTAAACCGACGATCGGTGTAATAATCTGCCGGCAATAAGAATTACCCACTCCTGATAAATAGCCGCACATAAACTGTCCTAGTCGTCCAACAAGATCCGTGCAAGGTGTGCAAGATCATCTCTTGGGGGCAATTTCCAGGGCGGAAGGGAACATTTTCTTCCACTCGTGGAAAAATCAATTTTTATTTCATTGAATATGCATCGTGGAAATATGCAATAAATGGATGTTTTGTCAAATCGGATGCTACTCGCGTGAAGGAAAAAGTTAATAAAAAAGTAAAATAATAAAAGAATAATCCATGAATCCCCATCGAGTGTTTTATTCCTGCCGATGGCGCAGCCTAGGGTCCCTAGATATTCAAGAGACCATAAAACAACATACCTGGTTAATAACGCGAAGTGACGGATTTCGATATTAAATTTCAAGATTTTTAGGAAAAAGAGCATTATGCAAAAATATTCATTAATTCCCAAGGGATGTATCCGTGAATCTTCCTCGCGAGTGATTATCCTCTGGGGTCCCTAGCGTTGATAAGTCGATAACAGAACTAATTGATTACGCGAAGCGACGGAGTTCGATATTAAATTTCAAATGATAAGGAAAGAGGGTATCATTAATTCCAGAGGGGTTGATTTGTGATCTTTTTTGCGAACTAAAGCATCCCTAGCGAGTATTTCAGTCTTGACGAATGGGTGACATAGAGTCCCTAGATATTCAAAAGACGATAAAACGATATATCCCGTTGATAACAGCGAGCCAACAAATTTTGATATTAAATATCGCATTTCCGAGGAAAAGGGGCGTTGGATAAACCGTATGGCGTGTCATTAATTCGCGAGGGGTGCATCCGCGAATTTTCCTCGCGTACCGATGCATCCCCGTCGAGTGTTTTACCCCAGGCGAGGGGTGGCCTAGGGTCCCTAGGTCTTGACAGGATGATCGAGCGACCGGACGGTATATTCCCAGGGTGCGTTCAGGAGGAGCGTGATCGAGGATTCCCAGCATCTTCGGGACACTCGATCCATTTTTTCTCAACCCCATCGCAGCTTATTCTTGACGGGACAATGCCTCCCGATTGGCTATATCGCTTTATTTTCGCTTAATTTTACTCCTGCCCTCTTAATGTTACATTTTTCCGCGGCTTTTCCTTCCTCGAGTTCCTGCGATCCGATTGAGATGTGACATCCTTGATAAGACATTTTATAGAATATTCCGATACTTTAATAATTTTTTTATTACTTTTCTACTATCACTTTCCTCCTGATTAACGCGTGGCATCCTTGATAAGACATTTTAAATGATATTCGGGTGCCTTAATAATTTTTTATTACCTTTCCCATATTTTTGTCTATGATTTTTCTTCTGATCGAGGTGTGATATTACTGATAGGACATTTTATATAATACTTTGATGTCTTAATTTCTTACCACTTGTTCTCTGTTTTTTCTCACATCATTCTTCTCCGATTTCATTGGCTTTTATTATTAGATCTCTTCTCTTCGACTGAATCTTCCGATCCGTCTCTTTTTGCAGGTTTTTTCACATAAAATAGCCGAGCCCGATGCTCTTTTAGATCCTTCGCGATCGTCCATCAATCTTTATTGCTCCATCTTATGTACGTTTTTCTCGGCCGAACCAATTTATTTTCAGATATTCGATCCGCATTTTCTCGACCGCGCCGTATCGTATTATCGACAGGACAATGACTCTTGATTCACTGGATCGCCCTGCTTTTCCTTCATTTTCCTTAAATTCATCTTATATCCTGCTATTTCAATATATCAGTGAGTGGAATTTATTAAAAATAATGTGTAATTGATTCCAAGTCCGAAGAAATAAATTTTAAAAATCCCTAACAATTAAAAAATATGATTCAGGTAATGTAAGGGGCTACGAAAGGGTCGTTCTATATATACCAAAACGTCAAAATATTGAAAAAAAACTGAGTGCACCGGATAATTTTAAACTTTAACACGCAATTATGGACATCCTAATAAAGGTCTTAAAAGCCATGAAATTTCTTTTTTCGAGAGAAACATCTTTTTTTAGCTCTTATCCGGAAGAAATAAAAAATTTCTCCTCGAAAATTGAAATTTCAAAAGTTCCAAGACCTTCGTGAGGATCTTTATGGTTAAAGTTTCAAATTATTCCATGCACCCAGTTTGGAGAAAAGTTTTATAAATATTTAGACTTTCATAACACCTTAAACTCACAAAGCTCGGGTAATTAAATTTTGAACGGTTAAAAGTTTAATATTGGAATCAAGTATGTCGGCTAGTTTAACTAACAAAAGATGAAACGATGACGCTGCTTTTGTATTATTTCCTGTAGCATTTTCTGCGACGCAGTTTTCATCGAAACCAACTTCTGGGGTTCGAAGGCTTTCAGAAGAAGTCCCCTCTTTATTTTTTCCTCCCCTAGACTCTTCCAACACCCTTCATTTATATTCTCTCTCTCGTCGTACCTCCTCTCGTATGCGCGACATCTCGACCACCCTTACTTACTCCTTGAATCGTCTTTTATATTTCTAAATTTTACATCTGTACGTGTGTTGCCGCTGGGAAACATTTCCCATCGATTTCCTGACCAATGTTCCCCGATTATTTCCAGAAGCCCGAGAAATTTCCCCGAAGAAATTGAGCGACCCCCAAGGGATCTAGTAATTTCAAGATAATCGCCCAATTTTCCTGTTTTCAGGAAAATGTCCTATTTCATTTTTACTCCGCCATGTCCTAAATGTTCACCGAACCAAAGAAATATTTCATTGAAATCGTCATAATTCCAATTTATTCGAGTTTGGTTGAGCGAAATAGCTGTTCTTTGAATTAACAAAACATTTCTTGGACATTGCCACAATTCCAAGGAAAAATCGCATCCTATTAATTCCAGTTTATTTCAACAAAGAATATAGAAAATAATTCTATAATCCTTCCCCTCTTAAAAAGTAAAAATCATTTCAGGATGTTCAAAGGACATTACTTCGTAAACCCCGAATAATCGAAATCCTGCGAAGTAATTCCTGAAAAATCGGAAAGATAGCAAGTTTGATCCTTTCTTTATGTTTCTTTACTCATTTCTCTCACACTATTCGATTTAATTTGCATTTTCCCACACGCGAACGCGGATCTTCATAATTTAAGATTTAATGGGGATGGCGAGTCGATTTGTGCCTTTCTTACGTTTATTCCTCCGTGCACAACTTTTCGGTGTAAACTACCCCTAAGGATCGAAAAGGCCGACGGTCCGACGTCCGACGCGGCTCGGCGAGTACTGAGGATACTGACGCAGGCGTCGCGACGCCTCGATCGTCGCCGTAGCAACTCCGCTTTCCGCGCCGATTATGCGCGGATAACCACTCGAAAGGGAAATTGGCGTTTTCAATTTTTAAAGTGTAATGGAAACGCATAATTGCAAGTCTACTTGTGGAATACGCGTTACCTCGTCGCGGGAGTTAATGATTTCTCTTTCTTTACAAGCGCCCTCTATGAGATAATGCTAACCTAACCTAACCTAATCTAACCTCAATAAGAGACTAGTGATTGGTTATATTAAAATATTTATTTTTAGGTTAAGAGTTAATTATTATGCATTTGAGATGATTAGCCACAATGAAAATAACCTTAACCTAACCTCAAAATAGGGAAAAAGTTTTAGCGATGATCATCGATCATTGAGATGTTTCTTTTTAGGTTAATGTAACCAGTTAAAATCGAGTATTTATGCCTTTGGCGTTGAATATGCACGGTCGATTAATTAGTTATTGTACTGCCAAGTACATCTTTGATAAGAATTATTTTTCTGACCTCAATTTCTGTCTTTTAACAAGGATAATCGATCATTCTGGTGCTCTTTCATATCGAATATGCTTGTTCAAAACCGCTCCTATTTTTTTATGCATTTATGTGTAAGTTATGTACGGCCAGTAATTTCCTCATTGTCCGCTCGCATTTCCTCGCGTATTATTTCCGATTTTCATGAATGTGGTATATATCGGGGAAAATGCACAATTGCGTGACAAGAATTGTAACAAACGTGTGTCCCTTTATTAGAAGGGTAAACGAATGCTTGTGCCATCTGACGGGTCCATAACGAACCTTCCATTTTTTCGCGTCATTTCGGAAAAAGTGACGCGTGGTACTAACCGAAAGAATTCAAACAAAGGAAATGTGAAGAGGGAATAAAGAATGAAAATTCAAACAAGTGTAAGTAACCAGAAGTGATTATAATTTTTCTGAGGAAGTTGAACAAAGTGCCGGGACCTTTATTTCGAGAAAACGGCGAGGTCCTTTATTCGACGTCTTTTCGGTTCCGCCATTTTGGGAACGTCTCATTTTCTACATGTCAAGAGTTACCGGATGATTGATTCGATTGTCGCTTCCGGTGCTTTCAACCCGGTCCACGTGTCGAGAGATCAAAAGGGGAATTTCGCGAGTTAGCGAGAATTTTATTGTAACAAACTTAAGTTAACTTAAGGGAGTTCCCAAGTCACGCAAAGCGACGCGTGCCGGGGAATAGTTTGCAGCCTAGGGTCCTCCCAAGTCCCTAGGGACTTCCGGCGTCCCTCGCCGGAAATCGGGATAAATGCCTAATCGAACATTCCCGATCGATCCGAAAGAGAACCGCCTCGGTTAATCGACACTTCATTACGACGAAAGAAAGATAAATTACTTCAATCCCATCCTTGGGATTTTCGAACATGAAATTAATTGTACAAGTTAGGAATTGGGATATTATTTCCAATATGGCGGAGGGCGGTCAGCCTTCGCAAGTATTCCTTGAAATGCATTAAAACGGCCTCTTTAAGACTTCTCGAAATTAATTTAAACGAGGTAGTAATTTAGTTTCGAGTTTCTTTCCGTGCTTGCGCCCGGCCGTCGTCGGCTGTAACTTTTGCATTAATTTAACTTTCTATTAAGCTCTTCAGAAAGTTGAATTATCCGAGTTAAACATTTCTTCCGGGGACGTCACGGACATAATACACCCTATAAAGGAATATCCTGCATTTACGAAATATCATTTTATCATTGTATCGTTACCATTCTCGGTGCGGAATTAATTTCCACTGCTCGTTATCGAAATTATTTGAGTCGGCGTGACAAAAAAATACAATTTTCCCCATCGAGGGAACGATAGGGCGACATTACCTTTTCATGTCTCTTCGTTTGAAATATGATCGCTGCATCGGATTAGATCTGCGGTTGTAAAAACTGCCCCGGAAAAATCGAGTTGCGGTCTGTTTGCGCTTGTCAATCTAGAGAATGCGTTTGGCCATTAAAAGAAACAATAAAAAAAAGAGTTGACATTGCATTTCCACCATTCGATTCCCCGAATTGTCTCGTATACCGTGAAAACGGCGTGGTGGCTATAAACTCGAAAAAGTCGATTTTCGCTCCCAAAATTCCATCCACTCAGCGATAACAAATTGTTCAAAAATTACATTCAAATGCAGGAATTCATTAATCGAGCATGTCTCTCTTAATATCACGGAATGAACTCGCAAAGGGTAATCGCGTTAAAAATAAATCCGGCACATGTTGCAGTTTTAGTTCGGCCTGAACGATTGATCGGAAAATTGGAGCGGAAGAGGAAAATCTTGAAAATTCGAGCTGCTTTGATGTCGTGGAGGTGAAGCCACGTTTCCGAGGATTTTGCCTGGCAGATGCTGCCATGTCGGCATTTACGTCAAGCCGTTCATCATTTACATCAACTCGACATCTTACTCTCATGTTAAAACTAGGTAGCAGCGATTTCGCGTGCAAAATTCCGCGAAATTCTGGCATTCGTTTTGAATTTATTTCCCTGGCGCTCGAATCTAGAATTAATAACATTTTGTCAGAAATATTGAATAGCCCTCTACTTATACAAGGTGTTTAGAAAGCCGCTTAATTTACGCTGATAATAATTCCCATGTAAATTGACGTACTCAGTCGTTGATTATTTCGATGCCACAATACATTGCGGTAAAATTATATCGTCTTTGTAATAAATTAAAAATTCATCGCTACGATAAGTATGCAATGTCACATCTATTTATGTTTTTTAATTTGTAATTTTTCATTTGACGTCTCTCGTTAGTTACAAGGAGGGGAAAAATGTGTGTAAATTTCCATCGATTTTCGTCAATGTAACACCTTATACAGGCTATAAGTTTCTTGATTTTCACGGGTTTTCAGGTGAAACCCATTTACCCCATTTTCATTGATCTTAATCATTTTTTTTTCTGTCATTTTATTTCGTTATTTTTCGCGCACCTACATTTGACAAGTACCTGCGCCTATTCATTTAGTTTCTTGATTTTCACGGGTTTTCAGGTGAAACCCATTTACCCCATTTTCATTGATCTTAATCATTTTTTTTTCTGTCATTTTATTTCGTTATTTTTCGCGCACCTACATTTGACAAGTACCTGCGCCTATTCATTTACTAGAAAGACGTTTCATTGTCGACCTTCAAGAAAATCGATTGAGTTGACTTTCACTTTCTCGAGGTATTACTTCACCGCCACAGAACCCCGTCGATAAACTCGAGCATGGGAAAGTGTCGACTCGGAGTCATGGATGGTGATGGAGGGTGCAACATCCAAAGAGGTACGACTCTTGGCGTTCCACACTCTTTATTGTTAGTGCCGGAAAGCTCATTTCAGTCCTGCCGAGAATCGTTTCTCCTCTTATATCGGTAAATGTTCTTTCAAAGAGGCCGATCGTTGCGATCACGAAGTAGATCGTTCCTCTCGTGGACCCTGAAATGACGATTTGATGGCGTCCTCGAGCAAAGTGTCCAAATAGTGACATCCAACACCCAGATACCAAAATTCCACCGAAATGTATCTGCAATATTTAAAATTATTCAATTTTAAGATGCCTTATAAGGAGGCAAAATTTTGATACCGCATAAATGTTAAATTTTATCAAGAGAAATTTTTAGCTACCTCTGAACCCTGAAATGACGCCAGGATTTTATGACATCCTCGATCAGTGTCCAAATAGTGATATCAAACACCCAGATACCAAAATTCCACCGAGATGTTCCTGCAATATTTAAAATGATTCAATTTTAAGATGCCTTATAAGGAGGCAAAATTTTGATACCGCATAAATGTTAAATTTTATCAAGAGAAATTTTTAGCTACCTCTGAACCCTGAAATGACGCCAGGATTTTATGACATCCTCGATCAAAGTGTCCAAATAGTGACATCAAACACCCAGATCCCAAAATTCCACCGAAATGTATCTGCAATATTTTAAATGATTCAATTTTAAGATGCCTTAGGAAGAGGCAAAATTCTGATACCGCATGAATGTTAAATTTTATTAAGAGAAATTTTTAGCCACCTCTGAACCCTGAAAGGACGCCAGGATTTTATGATATCCTCGACCAAAGTGTCCAAATAGTGACATCAAACACCCAGAAACCAAAATTCCACCGAAATGTACCTGCAATATTTAGAACGACTTAATTTTAGGATTTCATATTTGCAATGGGAGGAATTTTATTTGTATTAATAAAAAGTTTTAGCCACCTCTCGTGGACCCTGAAATGACGATTTGATGGCGTCCTCGACCAAAGTGTCCAAATAGTGTCATCAAACACCCAGATACCAAAATTCCACCGAAATGTACCTGCAATATTTAGAACGACTTAATTTTAGGATTTCATATTTGCAATGGGAGGAATTTTATTTGTATTATTAAAAAATTTTAGCCACCTCTCGTGGGCCCTGAAATGACGATTTGATGGCGTCCTCGACCAAAGTGTCCAAATAGTGTCATCAACCACCCACATATCAAAATTCTTCCTTAATATTCCTGCAATATTCAGTGGGATTAACAATGAAATATTAACTCATATGCCACTATCCATGTATTTCATATCGACAATGGGATAAATTTTATTCCCATTAATTCAAATTCTGGAGGCATTAACCTACTTACATCTTGGCTTGAAAACAGCAAATAACGGAGCTAAATATTAATTACGAGGATGCAGCGGAAACGCAGGGGTACCGTGTATCAACCGGATGCTCGTTTTACACAGGGCAAATATTTTCGCCCGAGTTGTAATAGCAATTACAGTGCTGCAATTACTTGAGCGGGGGATTATTCCGTGGTGCGCCGCAGTCGTGTGATCGATATGTACTCTAGGGTCATTATAAGTGTCCTGACGATTCGAGTACAGTCAATTACCTGTATATCGGAGCGATAATTGTCAATTTATTGTTGCGCAAGAAAGCGTCGATTTAACCATCTTATAAAATAATACATTTACTCCGAAATGTATAATAAATGTGTAGCAATTCACATTTGTGCCTGACATCGTCCAAATCAATCGATCAAGAAATAGAGTCAAATGTAATTTCATTAATAAAAGAATTTTCCAAATACGTGCACCCAATTTGGTGAAAAGTTTTATAAACATTTCGACATTTTTATACATATATAGAGTGACTTTTTCATATGACTCAAAGATATTAAATTTATAATTTTCCTGCAACTTTGTTAATAGATTTAAAGTCAACGCACAAGGCGCTTTTCTTGTGTCATTCAACGGTACGAGTTTCTTGATGAACATTTTTTTTTTTAACAGTAGCAATGTAGCAATTCACATTTGTGCCTGACATCGTCCAAATCAATCGATCAAGAAATTGAGTCAAATGTAATTTCATTAATAAAAGAATTTTCCAAATACTGTGCACCCAATTTGGAGAAAAGTTTTATAAACATTTCGACATTTTTATACATATATAGAGTGACCTTTTCATATGACTCAAAGATATTAAATTTATAATTTTCCTGCAACTTTATGAATAGATTTAAAGTCAAAGCACAAGGCGCTTTTCTTGTATCACTCAACGGTACAAGTTTCTTGATGAACATTTTTTTTTTTAACAGGGTACATGTATTACAATCTTTTTTAGGGAAGGCATTTTCCCTATTCCACCGCATTTGACGAAAGGACGTCGAGGAAGGAGCAAACTTTTCTTCCCTTTCGGGGTGATTTCCTTCGGGAGTGTTCGCGATCACGTGTCACCTCGCAGGATCGAAATCCCTTGGGAGGTCCTGGGATCGAAGGATTTCCCTTGGGATCCGAGAGATTATCGCTAATCGGCGGAAGGATCACCACCGGCTCAAAGGGTCCTGCTTGCCTGGCAGGACGAAACATGCTAATAATTTCGTGACCCGAAGTTCCTCGATTACAGGGAAGGACCATTAAGGTCAAGCCGAGGATGTGTCGTCAGGAAGATCCTGGCAGCTCTGAAGGGCTCTGCCAATATCCCCTGAATAATTTGACATTAACAATGTCCACGGGGCAGAAATCCTGTGGCTGGATTTAGAGGACTCGTAAATCCTCTTAATACTTTACGCTGAATACAAAATTTCTGTTAACATTGTATTCCTGTAAATAAAAATCTCACGAGATTCGAACTCGAAAGCATGCCAATTATTCATAATTTTGTCTCTTTTTTTCACCGTAATCCTCGTAGTCCATTTTTTTTTGGCAAGATTTTCCTTTCCTATTTATTTATTCTCTGGTACTAAACTTCCAGGTTGGTCCTTTTCCTCGTTACATCCTTTATAGACTGTCATTTTTTGGAGCTTGATTTTTCTTCATAATTTATATATACAATTACCATTTTATAACACCTTAATAGAATTCCCGGTATCATTCATGACGTTGCGAAATCGACTCGTTATCACCCGTATAAATAATTAATATTGCGCCGATTGCGACTTCATTAACTGATCACGGATGAATTTTCATTCAATTTTTCCCGGTCTGATCCATCCTAGTTGCGTGTTGGATGGATGCGATATCCCATCTATCGAGAGTCCTGCATTCGCGGAATTCTCTCGTCACGATTGGGTATGCAAATTATGCTCAGGGTGTGCCTTAATAAGGGGATAATTAGTGATTAGGGAATCCACGGCTTGAAACTCTTTTTTTACCCACGCGCAGAAATGTATTTGGGTGAATCGATACAATTTTTTAAAGAAAATAACGAAATGATTTAACCAAAACATTTTAGTCGATCGAAACAAATGGCCGAGTGAACTATAATTCAGTTTACTTAATCGAAACGTATCTAAAAATTCATTGTTTCTCTGTGTGGAACCTCTTGAATATTTTCTCCTCGAGAAAAGAAGCTGAAATAATTTTCCTGCCAATTTTCATTTTCTCTGGCGGAATATTTGTCAAAATACCCACGGTTCGACAGCTCCATTTTGTAAAACCAACCAAATTGTTTTTCTGCGTGCGAAGTTTTGACTGAATATTTCCTCCTTGAGGAAAAATGCTGAAATAATTTTCCTGCCGATTTCCATTTTCTCTGCCAAAATATTTGTCAAAATATTTGCAATGGTTCAACAGCTCCATTTTGTAAACCCAAGCAAATTGTTTTTCTGCGTGCGAAGTTTTGACTGAATAGTTCCTCCTTGAGAAAAAATGCTGAAATAATTTTCCTACCGATTTTCATTTCCTCTGACTGAATATTTGTCAAAATATCTGCCCACGGTTCAACAGCTCCATTTTGTAAAACCAACCAAATTGTTTTTCTGCGTGCGATGTTTTGATTGAATATTTCCTCCTTGAGAAAAAATGCTGAAATAATTTTCCTGCCGATTTTCATTTTCTCTGCCGGAATATTAGTCAAAATATCTGCCCGCGGTTCAACAGCTCCATTTTGTAAAACCAACCAAATTGTTTTTCTGCGTGCGACATCTTGACTGAATATTTTCTCCTCGAGAAAAGAAGCTGAAATAATTTTCCTATCGATTTTCATTTTCTCTGCCAAAATATTTGTCAAAATATCTGCCATGGTTCACAGCTCTGTTTTGTAAAAGAAACCAAATTGTTTTTCTGCGTGCGTAGTTTTGACTGAATATTTCCTCCTTGAGAAAAAATGCTGAAATAATTTTCCTGCCGATTTTCATTTTCTCTGCCAAAATATTTGTTAAAATATCTACCCGCGGTTCGACAGCTAAATTTTGTAACCAAATTGTTTTTCTGCGTGCGTAGTTTTGACTGAATATTTCCTCCTTGAGAAAAAATGCTGAAATAATTTTCCTGCCGATTTTCATTTTCTCTGACGGAGTATTTGTCAAAATGCCCATGGTTCAACAGCTCCCGGACAGAACAGTGGGCTCGGCCTGTCCAATCGCGCGGCGGATACAGCGGAAATGAAGCCCGGTGGGCGGAAGCCCGCTTGGGGTGCTACGGACAAGGGAACTCGATTTATATTGCCGTGGCAGCGATGATTCAAAAATGACGCTTTCGAGAGCGATACACGTAAACGGATACCTACCACCAGCGTTACGATTTTCTGTGAACGAATTCGAAGACGCGATCACGTGACCCCCCTGCAACTAGCGGCACTGCATACTTCATTTCCGTTGGAGCCGCATCGAGATTCGATCGGATGGTCGCCGCCATCTTGAAGCCGCAGAATTCAAAATGTCTTCCTCCTGCGAAATGTCCTGTATGGGAACACCCCTCGAGCGAAAAGTCATCGTTAAGGTGTTACAAAATTGTCATTCCATATATATCAAAACGTGAAACTACAAAAATTATCTCGAAACTGGGTGCACCGAATAATTTTAAACTTTAACACGTGATTATGGAGGTCCTAACGAAGCTCTTAAAACATCCGAAATTTCATTGTTAGAAAATTATAATATTTTTATCGATACTGCCGCATTATCGGAGCCCACGTGGCCGATGCCAATGCTCGCGTACTTTATTTAATGACCAGTAGACGGAATTAATGAAGCTTTTCTTTCTTTCGCTCCGACGTGATTAATGGCCTTGCGGATACGAGGCGAAAAATCTTCCCGGGTTGCGGGATCGTTTAAAATCTTTTGCGTCGACGCTGAAAGCTTTTTTATCGAGCAAGCCGAGAAGATTTGAGTCCACACTCTCGGGGGTAATTTCTAGAAGCAAAGGGAATTCATTGGGGGAGCAGGTTTCGATCCTTAAGGGAGGTGGCGTTGAGTAAACGGAACGCCCGATTAAATTCCGTTTAGTCGTACCTTAAGTTAATTGGATTTCCTTTTACCACTCGCGAAGCGTTGTCGTATCCGTAGATGAACGTCTATCTGGGTATTGTGGTGGAAAAAAAAATGGGTTCTGCGTTTAAAACTAGAAAAAAAAAGTTCATCCCTCGCGGGGATTCGATCCCTCGCCCCGGGAGATCCGTCGATTTCGGAACGCGCGCAGATTGTAATTCAATTACGAGATTAAATTACTTCCCCTCCTAATTACGCGGTCGATCTCTCGCGAATGTGTAGTTCAACATCGCATAATGTACCGCGCGTCCATCTCGATTAAATGCGGCATCGGATCGGAAAGCTCTCCTTTCCAGGACTCTCCGCTCTTTTTTCATCGTCTAACCAAAGGATGGAAATGAAGTCGAACGATCGATGGGGCGAAAATAAACTTATCCTTTTAAGGAAATGAAACGGAAGTTCCGGGATAGTAATCGCTCCGATACGTCGGAGTATCTCGTAAATCTTGCGGAGGTATCGTGTGTGTCTTCAGCACAAAATGGCGGCGCGATAACTCGAGACCACGCCATAGGTGAGGGCAATATTGCTCGAAATATTAGTTTAACAAGGACCCCAGTAATGTATATAACGTGGAATAAGCATATAAATTCTCCATCTATCATTACCCTAGCGATTGTTTCCATTAGTCACCCTGAGGAAGAAAATCACATTTTGAAGAAAAATCAAGGAGTGAATGTGAAAAATTCAGCATTAATACCACTTATCGAAACACAGAAAATACCCCGAGAGAAAAAAAAAGACTGTCATTAAACCAGAGAAACGTTTCTTCGAGTAGTACCAAAGAAATATTTCGATAATTCAAAGAATAATTATTTTGGCTCGAACTTAAATTAATTGTCAGAATTCTTTTTCGCGTCCAATGTATTCCAGTGATTTCCTTTGGAAGACTTTTGATTCTTTTGACTTTTTGGACCTGGATTCTATTCCGGAAGTCTCGTGTCGGGGAAGGAAGAAAAGTCAATATTGATTCCTTAATTGCCGTTAGCGAATTTGTTACGCCGAGTAGATTCGTGTTTGAAGCCAGGATTGTGATTGCCCAACTGGGTCAACGATATCCGATTTCCTCGATTCGATCCATGGAAATAATTCCCGAGGAAAATCTTTTTAACCACTACATTTCTGGTAAATTTCCACGAAATTCCGCTTTTGAGTTCAACTTGCGTACCATTGGTTTCGCAACTTTTTTTCATTCGATCGCTGCACAAACCTGCAACAAGTTTAATTTATATTCTGCGCGAAGATTATATTTGAGTACATTAATTATAAACTGTGTTCCTGATAATAAATTAAATCAATATAATAATTAAACGCCCCACTGTACCGTTTAATTAATTTCGCTCAATCGATAACTGCATGAATTTGCGAAATCTACAAAAACATTAAGGTGGGATGAAAGTGGAGCTTAGGAAGTAAATCGTTCGTGACATTTTTCTGCAAACTGGGCGTACCGAATTGTTTCAAAGTGTACAACGTGAATATGGAGGCTATAAGATAGGTCTTGACTCCCACAAAATTTTAATTTTTTTCAAATTTGTAGACATTTTTTAATCAAAAATGAAATTTCATTGATGTTGGGATCTTCCTTGTGGCCTCCATAATCACGTTGTAACGCTTAAAATGATTCAGTATATCCAGTTCAAAGAAAAGTCTTATAGGGAATAAAACGCGATCGGGTAGTTAGAAAAAGAATTTCGTTCGACCTAATTCCATGGAACGATCGAATACAACGTTAACGGCTGTATTCTCCGCCATTACGCCATTATCAACCGTCCCGCTGATTTTTAAATTCGATAATTGTCTAAATTTGCAAAATCTGCAAAAACATTAAGGTGGGATGAAACTGGAGCTTAGGAAGTGAATCGTTCATGACATTTTTCTGCAAACTGGGCGTACCGAATTGTTTCAAAGTGTACAACGTGAATATGGAGGCTATAAGAAAGATCTTGATCCCCATAAAATTTCCATGTTTTATAAAAAAATCATGAAATTATTTACAAAAATTTGAAAAAAAAAATTGAAATTTCATGGGCGTCCGGATCTTCTTCAGGGCCTCCTACAAACGGTTTGGTATATCCAGTTCGGAGAAAAGTTTCATAGGGAATAAAACGCGATTAGGTAGTTATAAAAAGAATCTCGTTCGGCCTAGCTCCATGGAACGATCGAATACATTGTTAACGGCGATACTCTCAGCCATTACGCCATTATCAGCCGCCCCTCTGTCCTACTCGCCGTTTTAACGCCAGACGTTCGCGTCAGGCTTGCTCGTCCTTAAACGATGTTTCGCACTTAGTGCGTACTCGGCCGTGCTTTTAGTACCCACTGAGTGGTCCCTTATCGATTTCTAGTAATTTCTAGACGCGTACGGTTCCGCCGCGAGTTCTCCCCTCGGCCGCATTGCGGTTCCGCGTTTGCTCTCGCCGCAGCCTTGTATTCCGCCCCCGCGACATCAAAATTGACCGAAGTTGACCAGAGATGACCGGCACTCGTTCCCATATTGCGTTATTAGCTGTCCGAGACATTCTTTCCCGGTTATTAGCTGATCCGGAAAGACGGAGTCTTCCTCGATTATCTTCGGATCCTCGAACACCCTGTGAACCTGCACCTCCGTCGAACCTCTCGAATATGTCCACCTTAAGGTGATATGAAAGTGGCGTCGAAGAGGATTTGTTCATAAAACATTTCTCCCAACTCGGTTTACCGAATAGTTTGAAACTTTACAACGTGAATAGGGAGACTATGAGGAAGGTCCTGAAACTTATGAAATTTCAATTCTTTTCAAATTTGTTTATAGGTATTTTAAAAATAGTTAAAAAAAAAATGAAATTTCGAGTTTCAGGACCTACCTTAGGGTCTCCATATTCACGTTTTAAAGTATGAAACGATTTGAGACACCCAGTTAGTAGAAAAATTTTATGAACGATTCAGCTTTCGGATGCCACTTTCACATCCCCTTAACACATTCGCGACCGCTGACGTGAATTCACGTCTTTTCAAGTTCTATTCCTGTGTGCCGCTGACGTGAATTTACGTCATTTGACGTGGACGTGGACGTGAATTCACGTCATTTTGACGTGGACGTGAATTTACGTCATTTTGACGTGGACGTGAATTCACGTCATTTTAAATTCTACTCCTGACTGCCACTGACGTGAATTCACGTCATTTTAAATTCTACTCCTGATTGCCACTGACGTGAATTCACGTCATTTTAAATTCTATTCCTGATTGCCACTGACGTGAATTCACGTTATTTTAAATTCTACTCCTGACTGCCACTGACGTGAATTCACGTCATTTTAAATTCTATTCCTGATTGCCGCTGACGTGAATCACGTCCATTACGATACACGATACAAGTTTGCGGCAACCAGATTCAGAATTTCATTATTTTCGCCGGTACTCAGTATTTGAAACGGAAAAAATTTGCTGCTCGCGAATGTGTTAAGATGATGTGAAAGTGGTGTTAAAGAGTTATAGTCCCATGAAACATTTCTCCTAATTGGATGCACCGAATTATTTGAAACTTGACACTGTGAATGTAGAGGCCATAAGGAAGGTCCTTACGTTCATGAAATTTCAATTTCTTATAAATTTGTTTACTGATATTGTCAGCATTTTTTATAAAAAATGATATTTCACGAGTGTAAGGACCTTCCTTATAGCCGCCATGATCACGTTGTAAAGTTTGAAACGATTCGGTACCCCCAGTTCGTAGGAAAGTTTCGTGAATGATTGACCTTTCGGATCCCCACTTTTACATCCCCTTAAGGTGTTACGAAAGTGTCATGTAGCAGGAAGTTAAAATATCGATAAAACCTTCCTCCGAACTGAATGCACGGAATAATTTGAAAGTTTAACGCGTGATTATGGAGTTCCTAACTCTTGAAACTTCACGTTTGGAAAACAGAAAATTTGTATTTTTCCTGGAGAAGGAACAAAAGAAGAGGGATTTTTTTTTGTCGAAAAATAAAATTTCTTTAGTTAAGACCTCCATAATCGCGTCTTAAAGTTTCAAATTATTCGCTGCACTCAGTTAGGAGAAAAGTATTATTAATATTTTAACTTTTTGGCACGTGACACTTTCGTAACACCTTAAATACCCTTACTTGATTTCTTCATTGATATTTTTTAATGATTACACTTACGTGATTTTTATTTAAGGAATAACGTAAAGAGTAAGTTATCTCCTCCAAGATTGCGGCTTAAAATCCACTTTGTTATCATACGCCCCATTCTACGTGTTCTATCGTCACCGTATCCCTGACCAAAGCTGCCCAGTAATGATAAGCATCGACTATTGTATGCCCATGACGACCGCCTCTGTACCGCATTATTTATTCTCGAACAGAGGAGCTCCCTCCAGCTTATTCTATATAACTATAGCTAGGTAATCTAGGACTTCCGCTCATGGAAATTCAAAGACCTCTTCCAAGCAAATGTCAGGTCGAGGGTTCTCCTCGGATGCTGCAGTCAAGAAAGAAAATCAGCCGAAGATCATTACTTACGGAAATGTCGAAGAAATTCTTCCGGTCGGTGAATCTTAAGCGACGTGAAACAAAGTTTTACTCCTCTAGGACGCCTTTTCATTATCCCTGCTTTCCCTGAAAATCGGAAAAATAACCTTTTTATATGTATACATGACCCTTTCAATTCACCTTAAGGTGAAGTGAAACACCCTTCAAATCGGTCGATTCGAATACAACCCGAAACTTTGACACATCACTCCTGATCATCTAAGAATTGTCCTGACATGTTCAAAATTTGGATTTTTCAAAAGAATTTTTTAACTCAGTCCAGACCAGAACCAAAATGGCGTCGAGCTCTGATATTTCGATCAATATACAATTATCGAAGGCTCTGATATGAGAATCGAAAGGGTCAGGACAATTTTACGACAATTTAGAACACTCTGGTAATCGATAAACTCGCATTTGAACGGGATATAGGCAAAAAAAGTGTTGTATGCGCTTCTTTGCTGAAACGATGGGAATACGAGGTCTCGGAGTGAAAATTTAATTGATCTGGAAATCACAGATGGCGCAGGGGGTCCATCTGCAGTCAATTAGGCCCCCAGAAAGCATGAATTCGGGGGATTTCTGGAGTTTTACTTCGATTTCTTGATATTTATTGTACGAAAACGACATGTGGAGTATGCCATTTGGTACAATATCCAATGTAATTCGACACAGCTGTCAATATAAAAATGAACGTCTGCAACGTAGGCATTTAGAAAAATCTTCTTTATCGACGTTGATCAAGTTCCTCGGCGCGTTTCACTTCACCTTAAGGGGGTGCATAAATTTGGCGAGAGTAAGTACTTGCTTGATTTCCACCAACACGTAATAGCATGTAAAAAAAGAACGATTTTTAATTTATTTTTTCGATTATTGCATTTTATTATATTCCGTGAAAGGGATTTTTGTGGTAGGAAAAAATTATTCTTTTCATTTTTGGACTTCCGAACTCCCTTAATGTTGAACTCCAGAACAGGGTTCGCGTGCACGCTGCATTTAGTTAATAATGTTGACTTAATCTAGCCCGGTGTCGCGTACATTGATTTAATGCAATTTGAGGTTTATGGGTTCATATCATTATGTTTGTATGCAGGGTCGAAGCACGTTATCGCGGCGATTGGTGCATCGATAATCAGTTCGTGGACATTATAGGTAATCAGACACGACCGCTCCCCTGAAAATGATGGAAGCCTTTTCAAACAAAATCGATACCTTTACGAAGGGGTCCTCACCGATCGATTCGTAAGAGCCGTCAAAAATTGGGCTAATTAAGGGGATGTGAAAGTGGCATCTGAGGGAAAAATGAAACTTTTCTCCGAACTGGGCGTATAGAATTATTTAATAATTTACATAATAATCATGGACACCGTAAGGAAGGTCCCGACATCCATGAAATTTCATTGCCTATACAAAATGTCAAAAGTGTCCGTAAACAAATTTGAAAAAAAAAAAATTGAAATCTCATGGGTGTCAGGATATTCCTTATATTCTCCTTATTCACGTTATAAAGATCGAAATAAATGATATACTCCAAATTCGAAGAAAAGTTTCCTAAACGAGACCTCTGACGCCACTTTCTCATCACTTTAAGATGGAAAACTATTTCGTTTCCATTTTCGACTTTTTCATTATTTCCCCTTGATTTATCCACCTGCTCATCGGGTTGGAAATTCCTGTTTTGTGATTACCATATTCTCAAGTAATGCATATTTTGTTTAGCTTGGCGGAACATCCCCTTTTAGTTCCATTAACGAAGGGTGGCACGAAATGGGTAAAGATCCATAGACTCTTCGACGTCTAGTTCTTCCGCCCACAGCAATGTATTAATTACAATAAATTATAATCGCTAATGAGATATAGCGATATAAGACCCGGGAGCTTCTTCAAGGGCTCGGAAAAGTTTATTCCGATGAAGGAAAGTTCTCCATTCTATGGAAAAAATGCAAATGGTACCTTCCTAAAAAATCAAGAAGCGGTTAAACATTTTCCCTTCACTTTTAGAATTCATTTCCTCCCTTAAGGTGGTGTGAAAGTGACGTCAAAAAGATCTCGTTTATGAAACTTTTCTCAGAGTCGTTTCGAACATCACAATGTGAATATGAAGGCCATATAGAAGGTTCTAACACCCATGAAATTTCAATTTTAAGCAAATTTGTTTATAGATATTTTCATAACTGTTCATAAAAAATGATATTTCATGGATGTCAGGATTTTCCTTATAGCTCCCATACTCACGTTGTAAAGTTTGAATGATTCTGTACCACCACTGGAGAAAAGTTTCATGATTAACCCCTCGGATGGCACTTTTACACCTCCTTAATTCTATTTTTAATAAATAATATTCTTTGTATTGGTACATACCATTTATTATTTTTAAACGGTTCTCGTAACTCGACATTTTCAAGGCGGGTCCTAACTACCTTTTCGACAAATGGGATTCAATTTCGCGTTAACAAACCTGGTCTGTTCCTTATTTCGTGCCATTCATCCGCTTGAGCCTCGTTTACCTCGTCCTTTATATACTACATGGATTTCCGAGCATTACACCCCTCCTTCTCATAAGAGCAACATGTTTCTTCGCCGCATATATGAGATTTTCTTACTCTCAAACGGATCTCTACACGTATCTCTTCGTTTCACGTAATTTCCGCCATCTTGCCAGGCTAAATAAAAATTAAATTTAAGATCTTCATTGTATTTCTACACTGAGAAAAAAAAATTCATTGAAGAGATCGAAGAATTGAAATTCATCGAAGTAATCGAAGAATCGAAATTCATCGAAGAAATATTCCTTTGAATAGTACCAAAGAGATAATTTGTTAATTCAGAGAATAATTATTCGACTCAATCTGGAATAAATTGGATACGACATTTCTTCAGATTAATGGCAATTTATTGGATTTTATTTGAGTGATTTTTTTGTCAGTGTACATTTGAGCTGTATTGCAATATCATGAAAATTCTAAAATTTAGAAATCCGGGGATTTTTTAAATATCCAAAGGAAAAAAATTCCTCACGCTTTTTCTTGTCTCCCCAGATTGTTCACAATGAAGAAAATTGTGCTTTTCGATAAGAGTCCTTTTAGAGAACTGGGAAAGTCCCATTAAGTTTTTATTTAATATCCCAAACGTAATTCCTGCTGTATCGGGTCGCTACATAACCTCAATTCCGATATTGCGAGCACGTGACGAAGTGCGTAAACTCTTGACATGTCTACGAACACAAAACGAGAGACAAGATCCTTTCCGAGAAGAGTAGGCCTTAAAATGGCGGCGAAAATAACAATCGCCAGAGAAAAATGGTAAAAATGCAAATTACGTTTGATGTGACGAGCTGAATTTCCGCCATATTTAAAAATACCCGTGGGCGTTCCATTATCTCGGCGATTATTTTTTACCGTACCCTGTGGTCACTCGAATCAACGGAGAGAGATTTATTCGAGCGTAATTTTTGTTGACATGCAATCTGACAGACATTTACAAAACCCATTTGTTCCTATTTTTAGCGAGAACGTGTAATTGAACCTCTGAAATAGATCAAGATGGATGCAATATTTACACTTTTTACGACGGATGACAGGGTCATGTAGACGTTACAATATTCTTGCTCTTTGAAATTACAAGAATTTCATTTCTTGTAAAGAGAATTGAAAAATTCATATGAACAAGCTTGGAAAAAAATGAAATTTCGTAAATGTCAAAACCTCTCACAGGACCTCCACATTAACGTGGTAAAGTTTTAAACGATTCGATACATCCAATTCGAAGAAAAGTGTCATAAGCGAGAGTCATACGCCACTTTCATATCGCCTTAAGGGTGATAATATTAAACTTTTCTCCAAACTGGGTGCATTGAATCATTTGAAGCTTCAACACGTGATTATAAAGGTCCTAAGGAAGAACGCGATGCTCGTGAAATTTCATTATATAAATATTTTCACGTTTTGTATATATAGAATGACCCTTTCATATCGCCTTAAGGATCCCACGCTAAATGATCATTCATATTAAACTTTTCTCCAAACTGGGTGCATTGAATTGTTTGAAACTTCAACACATGATTATAAAGGTCCTAAGGAAGAACGCGATGCTCGTGAAATTTCATTATATAAATATTTTCACGTTTTGTATATATAGAATGACCCTTTCATATCGCCTTAAGGATCCCACATTAAATGATCATTCCGCTTGAAGTCGGCGCGTTAATGTCGCAGCGTTTAACCGTTCCAGCTGTTTTACCGATAATATCCTCGAGCGGTGGTGTGCCGATATCAGCGATCGGGAATTATCCTCCGGCATTTAAGTGGCAGCTTTAACGTCGACGTGGAGCTAGCAGCAATTACGAGTTTACGTCCTCTTTGCGGCCCTTAAAGCCGGTGCATTAGCAATTAAGGTCTCCCTGCGTATACAGTTTCCTATATGCTGGGAATCTTTACAGTCGCCGTATCCATGGCGGGCAGCTTACGGTGGTCGAATGACCGGTCGTCAGGTTTTCCCCTAGAATTTTCACGCGAGCTAGGGATCTCTCTTTTCCTCCCTTTTCCTTCCCTTTTCTCCCCCTTTTCCTGCTTTTCCAGCTGCTTTTTTGTGGGGGCGTCCAGGCCGCGTCGATACACATGAACAAATTACACCATCGAGCACGTTAGTGTTTTGCCGAAGAAATACAATTTCCACGGCTTCCGCTAAAAAATGAAACGAAATTAAACAAAAAATTAATTGTATTTCGCCGCGAGAAAAATTCATTTTTGTTATATCATGTATAATTACAAGATAATGGCTTGCCGTTACCTAGGAGGGTCTTCAATGTCTTCTTCGGCATCTTTGTTTATAAATATATCTTTTTAGTACACGATGTGTAGTCCAGTAATTTTGAAAAAATGTTCAGGATTTTCTGTACATTTTTTTTTCGTTTTTTATAATCGATTTTTACGCGAGTATAATTTTTTAATAGCAATGAAGTAGCAGGGAGCGTTTTCTTCATGGCTGGGGATGTTGTTCACGCCTGAAGTTTATACTTTTAAGATGAGAAGGAACAAACTTACCCCCCCCCATAAATCACCTTTTACAGCTATGGTACGTTTATACGCCAGCCTTAAATCTTTTCTTCATAACGCCCATTCTTCCCATGGGTCTTGACGTTTTGGAGTGTAAAGAAATGTGGAGACTCGCTCCTCGCGAGAGAAACCCGTGTAACCAAGCACCCATAAACAACGTCCATTTCCCTGTACGGTCACGTACTTCATATGTTCCCATGTACTCCCCCATGTGCATGTATTAGTTTCCTCGGCGAAAGTGGCGCGTGCGAAAATATTTAAGATCCTGTAGTCGGAGAAACGATCGGTAGGCAGCCGTTCTTTTTTATGCCCGATATATAAATTATGGGACCACAAGGAGCGTTTGAGGTAGTGGTTCCTCCCCGCAGAAGAATATCTGGTCGAATCACTAAAATTGTTCTTAAATCATGACTTCATTGTAAAATAGTGTATCGATCCCACCGATTTTATTCACGGCACAAAAAATTCATTTTCTGCCGCACGATTCCTGGTTTGGACCTTTAATATGACTCGCTCTGTATATGTCAATTCGTACATATGCATTTGATTATCTCGAGTGGAATTATGAGGATTGTTGGTTCATGATTTAATTATAAAATATTGTATCGATCCTATCGATTTTATTTCACGGCACAAAAAATTTCTTTCCAGCCGTACGATTCCTGGTTTGGATTTTTCATATGACTCGCTCTGAATGTATCAATTCGTACATATGCATTTCTACATCTGGGGTGGAATTATGAGGATTGTTGGTTCATGATTTAATTATAAAATATTCTAACGATCCTACCGATTTTATTTCACGTCACAAAAAATTTCTTTCCAGCCGTACGATTTCTGGTTTGGATTTTTCATATGACTCGCTCTGAATGTATCAATTCGTACATATGCATTTCTACATCTGGGGTGGAATTATGAGGATTGATGGTTCATGATTTAATTATAAAATATTGTATCAATCCCACCGATTTTATTTCACGGCACAAAAAATTCCTTTTCAGCCGCACGATTCCTGATTCGGACCTTCCATATGACTCGCTCTGTATCTGTCAATTCGTACATATGCATTTAATTATCTCGAGTGGAATTATGAGGATTGTTGGTTCATGATTTAATTATAAAATATTGTATCGATCCTATCGATTTTATTTCACGGCACAAAAAATTTCTTTCCAGCCGTACGATTCCTGGTTTGGATTTTTCATATGACTCGCTCTGAATGTATCAATTCGTACATATGCATTTCTACATCTGGGGTGGAATTATGAGGATTGTTGGTTCATGATTTAATTATAAAATATTGTAACGATCCTACCGATTTTATTTCACGGCACAACAAATTTCTTTCCAGCCGTACGATTCCTGGTTTGGATTTTTCATATGACTCGCTCTGTATATATCAATTCGTATATATGCATTTCTACATCTGGGGAGGAATTATGAGAATAATCATTGCGGGCAGCCAGTCTATTAACCGATATTCGAAAATTGGATCACCTCGCAGGTGTATATCCGTACACATTGATCCCATGTCACCAGCACACGAAATCGACCTACTTCCCAAGGCCTTCTTCCTTTTCCATTCGGAATGTTTTTCATTCCTGACGTACATTTGCTGCACAGCAGAGCTATTTCGGACGTAATGCTAACTCGAGGAAATAAGAAATGACGATGTCGCGCTATCGTGACACTGTTTATTGACGGATATGTCCAAACATGTCTGACGTGTCCGAGCATCCAATGGCGCGATGTCGAAGCTTCTCGTTACTCTTTTTCCTCTATTTTTTTTTTGCGAAATCGACCGAAGCAGCCCGTGAATATTAAATCTTCCTCCACTGCATAAAACCCCTGGATATCCATTTCCTTGCACAAACATGCATTTCATATATTTGCATATGCATTCGATCTTCGAGTACCAATTTTTGACGTAGAATGAAACCGTCATATTTGTCATTGTGACTCTGCAAATGTATTTTCTGAAAATATCTCCGTTCACCTGTATGGATTGTCAATATGTTGATGTTATGCCAATCCACGTATGTGTTATTCTCTTTTATCGGAGATACACAGGGTTCTTTCCCCTCGAATAACATTTTAATTCTTTGTCACTAATTTTGACGAATATTGTCATAATCCACTGAGAAAAAGAAAATCATTGAATGAAAGAAATATTTTGTTAATTCAAAGAATAACGATTTTACTCAAACTCGAATAAACCGGATGCAACGTTTCCTCGGAATTATGACAATTTATTTCAGTTCGAGCCAAATAATTATTCTTTGAATTAACAAAATATTTCTGTGGTCCAATGGACCTTTTTTCTCTCGGAGCATGTCATAGTTTGTTTCCCCGAACGAAATTATAATTTAATCATTTTGATATCGTGGTATCACATAATATTTCAGTTACACATCAAGAAATGAAATGAGCCTAAAATAATTCTGGAATGGAAAAAAAAAGGAAATCTGCCAGAAAATTCCCACCTTCTGGCAATCGTAATTAGATTTATAGTTCTCATTGCAAATCGTATCGGACAATTAAACCTTGTCGATATTATGTCATGGTTTGTGTTTCCGAACGAAATTATAGTCTGATCATTTTAATATCGTGGTATCACATAATTTTTCAGTTACACATCAAGGAATGAAATGAGTCTAAAATTATTCTGGAATGGAAAAAAAAAAGAAAATCTGCCAGAAAATTCCCATCTTCTGGCAATCGTAATTCGATTTATAGTGCTCATTGCAGATCGTATCGGGCAATTAAACCTTGTCGATATTATGTCATGGTTTGTTTCTCCGCACGAAATTATAGTCTGATCATTTTGATATCGTGGTATCACATAATTTTTCAGTTATACATCAAAGAATGAAATGAGCCTAAAATTATTCTGGAATGGAAAAAAAAAAGAAAATCTGCCAAAAAATTCCCACCTTCTGGCAATCGTAATTCGATTTATAGTGCTCATTGCAGATCGTATCGGGCAATTAACCCTCGTCGATATTACCCGATAAATTATCTTAATCCGATTTAAAGTTTGCGGCAAACCGAATCGCAGTTCGCGGTTCCGTCAAGTTTTACTTAGCTCTATGTTCATCCAATTGGTAGTTGGGTCTCGGTTTGTTGATTAAACTTTTGTTTCTTTGTTACACAGCTGACATTTACGACGAGGTGGGCGAGCAGCTAAAGAAGTTTGGCTCTGGACTGGACACCGAATGTTTGGGAGGTGGAAGAATCGATCACGACGCTGCGAAAAAAAACATCAAAGTGTACGGATATTCCCAGGTTAGTTGTAAATAATTTGGTAACGAGACTAGCACACTGAACTCTTTTTAATGCGAGTTTCTCCCGAATCACTGCCGTGAAAGTACATAAAATGTACAATTAAAATAATGGCCGCCCGTTGGAAATGAAATTTACTTCTTATCATCATTTCACTTTGAATATCAACAATTACCTGAGAGAATAAAGCACTAACGGTGATGGTAATCTTTCCGCCGATTGCCTCAATCCTAGTACACAAAGATAAATATAAATCTCATTACTAATACGCAAAAATGAATGTAAATAGTGAAAACGCTGTAAAAAAAAAAAGTGAAACATCTCGTTTGAAAACTGACGGAGAAAGTTACGAATTAATAAAAATTAAGTCTCGATACTAAAACGCAAGGATGAATATGAACGGTGAAAAAATTGAAAAAAAAAAGAAACAATGAAATGTTTCACTTGAAAATTGGCGGAGAATATTGTGAACTCAATAAATAGTGAAATAGTGTAAACGCTGTAAAAAAAAAAAGTGAAACATCTCGTTTGAAAATTGACGGAGAAAGTTACGAATTAAATAAAATTAAGTCACAATAATAAAACGCAAGGATGAATATGAACGGTGAAAAACCTGCAAAAAGAAGAAACAATGAAATGTTTCACTTGAAAATTAACGGAGAATATTGAGAACTCAATAAATAGTGTAAACGCTGTAAAAAAAAAGTGAAACATCTCGTTTGAAAAATGACGGAGAAAGTTATGAATTAAACAAAATTAAGTCACAATACTAAAACGCAAGGATGAATATGAACGGTGAAAAAATTGCAAAAAGGAGAAACAATGAAATTTTTCACTTGAAAATTGACGGAGAATATTGTGAACTCAATAAATAGTGTAGACGCTGTAAAAAAAAAAGTGAAACATCTCGTTTGAAAAATGGCGGAGAAAGTTACGAATTAATAAAAATTAAGTCTCAATATTAAAACGCAAGGATGAATATGAACGGTGAAAAAATTGCAAAAGAAAAAAGAAACAATGAAATGTTTCACTTGAAAATTGACGGAGAATATTGTGAACTCAATAAATAGTGTAAACGCTGTAAAAAAAAAAGTGAAATCTCGTTTGAAAAATGGCGGAGAAAGTTACGGATTAATAAAAATTAAGTCTCAATACTAAAACGCAAGGATGAATATGAATGGTGAAAAATCTGCAAATAGAAGAATCAATGAAATGTTTCACTTGAAAATTGACGGAGAATATTGTGAACTCAAGAAAATGAAGTAGCACCCTTTTTGGAATTTCGTTCTTGAAATTCGTTCCCATTCTTCCGGATGGCAAACGGTCCAGGAAGTGGGAGGAATTTGTTAAAGGAGGTGATATCGATATACCTCGAAGAGGGGCCAGGAGCCATCGCCATGAGACGAGCCATGGGGCTTTTTCCATTTATTTTCCTCGCAAGGTGGAAACTGGAGCAGGACCCTGTAAAAGGAAAAAAGTAAACATCGTAAACCTTGGCCCCGGTTACTTGGTGCAGTGTCTACCTTCATTTACCTTTCGGTCGACTTCCGTATTTCATGTTTCTTACGAGCGGACTCATAACCTGCGGACCACTTCCGGCGCGGCGGGTTTCTTTTCAACGATCGGACCCTCGTCAAGATGCAAAAAGTCGAATTTCGAACGCCTCGTGTCCGTGCAATTTGCAAGACGAACGGAAAGTGCCGGCCTCGGAAGGCGGACGTAAAAGATTCAGCTTCCGGGACTCTAGAATCGTCTAAAAGTACGGACGCCGAGAGAGAAGCAATTTTCGCGCTGCTTCAATTTTCCGCCACCAGAGATCGCTGAAGAGATAGACTTTTCTTAAGAGTAATGCGTTGAAATATTACCGAAACGTGAGGAAATCCTTAGATTACCTGAAGTGAGAGTATATTTAATGACGATGAAGAATCGACATTTCGATTTCACGTACTAAGGCGTTATGAAAGGGTCATACATCGAAAGTGAAAATATTTATATAACTTTTCTAACAAACTTGGTGCATCGAATAATTTTACATTTTAACACGTGATTATAGAGGTTCTGCTGAAGGTCTTAAAACTTCCGAAATTTCAGTTTTTAAAAGAAAATTTCGTATTCGTCCTGAACAAGAACCAGAAAAGACGGTTTTCTTCGAAAAATTAAATTTCGTGAGTGTCGTGACCTTTGTTATGACCTCCATAATCACGTGTTAATGTTCCCTAAATTAAGATGAATGTATAAATATATGGTATGATTAAGTAACTCTTGTCTTCATTTTTCAGGGATTCGGAAAAGCTGATCATAGAGTATCGGTCGGCTTGTTGAAGAAAAAGTATCCCGATTACGAAATTACATGGAGCGACGAGGGCTATTGAGAAGAAGACGAAAATACTAAAAAATGATATAAAAACGCATAAGTCTGGAATAAGATGGATCTTGCGGTGCTTTCGTGTCTACGTCTATAACTTTTGCATATTTTAATATTTTTAACTTCGTGTAATCATAAATTGTGCGCTTGTAATACGTAGGAATAAAGTACCTACACTCAGAGTGGAGTTTGATGTCATCAAGCTTTATTAAGTATGATAAAGTTGAAAACTGTTATGCGGAAACGGATAAAAAATGAATTTTTTATGCAACGTTTATATTCTCTCGTCCTTTATTATCGGTAGATTTGAAACGACTGGTTAGCAAATTCGTCGCATGGTGGCGCCACCATTCCAACTAGGAAGTTTTCTTTACTTACTGCGGATAACTAAGAGAATTATACTCAAGGATTTTATACCCACGATTGTAAATACGCATTAAGGTGCATTTATCAACACAGGAACGGATAAAAAATGAATTTTTTATGCAACGTTTATATTCTCTCGTCCTTTATTATCGGTAGATTTGAAAGGATTGGTTAGCAAATTCGTCGCATGGTGTCGCCACCATTCGAACTAGGAAGTTTCCTTTACTTACTGCGGATAACAAAGAGAATTATACTCAAGGATTTTATACCCACGATTGTAAATATGCATTAAGGTGCATTTATCAACACAGGAATAAGGTTTTACCATGAAAGTATGGGAATTCTATCTTACCGGCAGAGAACCGTCTGAAGCTATTTTCAAGTTCTACATTATAGAGAGTCTCCGTCTGTCGGCGTTCACTGCAAACATCCATTTTATCGACACATAATACATCGATATTTCCCACAATTTCTCTCAGGATCCCTCCGACTTATGGAAACGAAAATTCCGTAGATGATAAATGAAATTTCGATAACAACATATAAAATGGGGTTAAAAATGAGGATACAGGTTTAGGAATACTTTTTTATGTTTTAAAGGATCATAATCCATTTTTGACACGTAATGTCCTTTATCACAGCCAACTGCGTCGGTATCAAAAACGTTTTCAGTGGTTGCCAGGAAACCGGACACCTCTTGATCTTCACTCTTCATTTGGAAAAAAACCAGGACCGATGAAGCCGTTAAAATTAAATTTCAAGTAACCCTGTAAAAAGCTTAACATGTTTTCCCGGGCCGCGAAATCAGTTGTGAAAACACTAGGGCAGCGAAAATGTCATGGCGGAGATGATCAGTTAAAGGTAACGAGACTTTTTTACCGTCTAAATGTCTAATTAGCATCCATTTCCTGAACATATTTACCAATGACACTTGTTTGCCCATATTTCGTACTTAGTCTTTACTTAATTCCACAATTTCCTTTTGCATTTCACGCTGAAATTATAATTAAAAGAAAATTGAATAGAAATAAAATGCACATTCCCAAGTGTAATTCTTTTACCATAGGCAACGGTAATTAACACAGTTGGAGAAGTTGGTCATACATTGTCAAATTTCCTGAAGTCATGCACGAAGCTCGATCACCTGGCGGTTCAAAATGGCGGGAAATTTCCGCGTCCCTCATTGGTCGAAAATAAACTACCAGCCCAAGAGGCAGATCTAACCGTAGGTTTTAATAAAGAATTTTGTACAAGCTGTTACTTAATTATAGAGTGAAAATAATTCAATTTAGATCTTTATTCGCTGAACAGAGGACGCACTCCGAAGGCCACTGCATTCAAGATGGCGGACAAAAACAGGGAAATCTCTTATCGCACTTTTCCGAGGAAGGGTTAAACACGGAACGAGTTAGTAATTCTACTTTAGATCATTGTACTTCGAATTAACACTGCGAAATGTGTAATATGAAAAATCATTTCTTAAATGAGATCATGAGTTATAACATGGAGCAATTATATTTATGTCGCAGTGGGCAGAAAAGAAACTAGGACAAGAACATGGAGTCATGAATCAGGGAGCCATGCAAAGCCCCGTCGTTCGGGATAACTCGATCCTCGAATTGTCCGATGTGAGTAATATCGATCTTAGGAAAGTTTCTTATTCATAGAGGTAATCGGTAATACATTGGATATGATTGTTCTGACGTAGATCGAAGCGGGAACATCGACGAGCGTCTTGAAAAATTCACCAGCTCTTCAGGGCCCAGGAATCGTAAAACAGAAAGCAGCGAACACGAACGGCTTTTCTGAACAGGTAAATGGATTTTAAATTTACCCTTAACAATGAAGCTATTCGTGAAAAACTAAGGAACGAAACGCTTCTTAGTCATTCACGGATTGATGAAACGATGACGGTTATTGCATCATACTAAAAAAATCAAATCCTATTTTTAAATACCCATTTTACTAAACTAGGTGTAGAATTGGCATGTAGAAATTAACAGTATGTGTTTAATATGTTTACATGTCATTCCGTGGAAATTTATGAAAATATGTTAAGTGAACGAAGAGGGATGTTTTATTAGTTAGGGATTTAAAATGGCGATTGGTGGATTGAACTTAAAGGAGTAATCTCAGTGGATAAAAGGAACGGAGTAATTCCTGATTTATTGTTAATGCCGACGAACAATGAAGATTCAAGGAGAAGGAAAATCCACACCGACGAGACAATGAAAAAGTGACAGCAGATGCAAACACGGATATAATTGGAAATTTGTTAATTTTGAACAAGAAACGAAATATTTAACGATTGAAGTGCATATCGGATGAATAAAAGAAGAAGCAACATTTTTGAGACGAAGAAAAACCTGATCCAAATACAATGCAAAACTTGCAAAAAATTGTACAAGATATTAATCAGGAAATATTGTAATAGAACGAAGCAATAGGTTTGGACCAACATCTGAAAATTTAATAAAAAAAAAATTCTTCCCCAAGATAATCGTTCTCACGTTACGGTGGTAAATAGGAAAGCAATTCGCTAAGATCAGCTTTCTAAAGAAAAACGATGTATAGAAAGTGTATAGAAAATGTATACGGAAAAAAAAAAGAGAGAAGTAGCGTCGCATTATTTTCTTCTTCTCGAGCAGAATGTAATATAAGCGATATTGAAATCCCCACGAATGACATTCTGTCTCTCCGTCTGTCCCCAGGCGAATTATACACGCAGCAGGATACACAAGGTGTCCCGAGTCTTGGGAGAAATGGGTCCATCCAGGAATTGCTGCCAAACCAGCCAGAACAAGGTGGAATTCCACAAATGGCTGCTGCAACTCCAAGGCGGAACCAAGATGGCGGCCGCGGACGCCGCGGTACCAGAATGCTCCTACGGCGCTTCTCCGAAGACAAACAAACAAAAGATACGGAAGAAGGCCAAAAACCCCAGCATATATCTGCAAAAGAAGAAAAACGGCAAGAACGACGTGAATTTTTCGAAAAGGAAGCTTCCTCAAGGGAATAGTTCCAGGCGTAAAAAGAAGGGAAACTGTAACAGCGAAATTCACGTTACAGCGAAAAAAGCGTCCATTAAATTCGATAAAGTTCTTTTAAGCGGATCCAAAAGGAGATCCGGAAAATTTGCGGGATTGCCTAAAGAGGTTATTCCTTCCACGCTGACCAACAAAAGCCCGAATTTTCTGCACAATTTTGAGGGCATAAAATCAAAACCGAAGCCGAAGTTGACCGTCACTTTGCCGAATTCATGCCGGACTGGAAATTCCGCAGCGAAGAAGAAACCCAGTAAAAAAGTGATGATTAGTAAAAAGGGGATAAATCAGAATTCGAAGAACTCAAAAGTGAAACGAAAACGAGGTAAAGGTAGTGGACAGCGTCCGATTCAGAAAGCTGATTCGATGAAAAGGAAGGTTTTTTCCCCTGTGAATGGAAATGTGACGTCGCCGCCATTTTGTGATAATCCCGGTTACATGAATTTCTCGAAAAGGACGAGCGAAGACTTCGGATTTCTTACTCAGATGGAAATCTATGCTCCTGATCGCGATGGCGTCGGGAATATTGAAATTAATTATAAAAGCGGGGAAAGTTTAAAAAATGAAGTTTCTCCGAAACCGGGGAATTTGTACGAAACGAAGGAATTCCAAAATAATGTTCACGATTTGTTTAAGTCGAAGAGTTTCGAAGTTTTGTTTTGTAGAAGGGAGATCGAGATGAATCGGAACGTATCGACTTTGACAATCGGGTCGAACAATTTCGATAGCGTTTATGGAAATCAGTTTTGGATGAAGGACAGCAATGGCGGCATCAATTTGAATTCGAATTCGCAGGACGAAGACCTCATTGTAGAATATGGAAACATGTTGGAATTACTTTACAAGGACAATGGAAGAACATTGTCAAAAGAGTCTCTAAGAACTGATGGGATAAACTCTAAAAATGATTTTTGCGAGATCAATGGCAATGATTGTAAGGATTTGATTAAGGATTCTTGGGCGGATTTGAAAAACAATGTCAGGATCAGTGAGGTATTATTTATGCACGAGGATGACGATTTCTGCAAGGTGAATAAAGCAGATCCTTGCGTAAAAGCCAAAGATTCATGTAATGATAATAAAAAGGATCCATGTAAAAAAAAGGAAGATCCTTGTAAAAAGAAGAAAAAGGATCCTTGCAATAAAAAAGAGAATCCTTGCCAAACAGATCCTCCAGAAGAATGTCCTGGAAACGGGAAGCCCGATCCTTGCGAGAAAAAGAAATGTCCACCTGTAATCAGGATACCACGGTGTCCTGATAAGGACGATGATTGTAAGTGCAGTTCGATATTTTCGCACGACTTGCAAATCGATCCCCGAAACGTTATATTAAAAAAACGACCATTGAAATCGAATTTCACAAATATCGGGATCTATCGAGCGTTTCCGGAAAAATGTGATCCTGAAGAAAATGTGAAAATAATGCAGATGAAGGAAAGTCCTGTTTCCGGAAAAATCACTACCTGAGGAATTTGCAAAATTCTGGAAATCTGTTATCGTGAATTTGTTCTGTCTTCTACCGTTCGATTTATATGTATATTGTAAATTACTAGTGAACCATGAAATGGTAATAGTACCTCAAATTGTTCACGTCAATAAATGTCCATATGTAAAAAAATATTTTAACAACTTGTCTTATTACACAGTAATATAAAAGTAGTTGGCAATAAAAACTTGAATGGCCTGGGGAATTAATAAAGTCATAAAATGAGAAAATCGTTCGTCTGGAATAAGATTAAATAATTGTTTTCATTGAATGGTCGAGATATCTTTTAGAAAATTTTAAAAAGGCGTATCCTTTGCAGTTGCAGTTGAAGATTCCGGAAGCAAGAAGGAATATGATACAAAATTCGCCCTTGACCAAAGTAAGACGTTGGCTTCATTTAATTCGAATCGTTTCTCAAGAAATAACAAAAATTTACGAACGTTACAATTTTTAATGCATTTATAATGAGCCGTTGAAGAGTTAAATGATCAGTTTTTATTAATTGTGGTGTGAAACACAGAGGAAGAAATGTTCGAAATTCTGCGTGTACTAATTTTGTTTTCACCTGCAGGTGGTTTTTAGAAGATGCACTTACAAATTGGAAGAGCAGATCAGAGATTTATTATTCCTGGGTCAAATGAGACATGGAACGTGCGGACCTACCCTGATAAGGTCGAAGATAGGCACATTGAATCTGAGAAATTTCAGTACCGAAGCGAAATCGAGGGGTTCGAGTGAACTGACAAAATTGCTGAAGTTGCCCCAAAGAGGGTACGCGTCTCAAAATAATGACTGTAAGAGTCCACCGCCCAAGTTTGCACCTTCGAAGTGCCCACGTTCGAAGTCGTCGTGTTCCGAGCCAAAAGATGAACCTTGTGGACAAGCGAAGCCACCATGTCCACCTCCAAGGCCACCATGTCCACCTCCAAAGCCACCTTGTCCGCCGCCGCCATCTTGTCCGCCACCTTGTCCACCGCCGAAACCACCTTGTCCACCACCGCCGTCATGTTGTCCACCACCGAAACCACCCTGTCCACCACCTTGTCCACCACCGAAGCCATCTTGTCCCCCGCCTTGTCCTCCACCTTGCCCTCCACCAAAACCGCCATCCCGAAAACAATCTTGCTACAAGCCAAATTCCTGCCGCCCCGCGAAACAGTGTCCCCCACCTAAACCAACACCTTGCGAATCGCCTAAACCTTGTCCAGAACCTCCAAAACCTACATGTTGCCCACCACCTCCACCTCCTCCCGTGCAGAACGTCGTGAAGATTTGTTTCCAGAAGTGCCCTCCACCACCAAAACTGCCAAAGTTGCCGAAATGCCCACCTCCACCTTGTTGCCCACCCCCACCGCCTTGTCCTCCTTGTCCCCCACCCTGTCCTCCACCCTCGCCACCTCCTTGTTGTCCACCTCCGCCTCCACCATGCCCACCCCCACCGCCTCCACCCTGTCCACCACCGAAACCACCTTGTCCACCGCCAAAACCAGCGTGTCCACCTCCACCCTGTCCACCTCCACCATGTCCACCACCAAAACCGGCGTGTCCACCCCCACCATGTCCACCACCAAAACCGGCGTGTCCACCCCCACCATGTCCACCACCTAAACCACCTTGTCCACCGCCAAAACCGGCGTGCCCACCTCCACCCTGTCCACCCCCACCATGTCCACCACCGAAACCGACTTGTCCACCTCCGTGTCCACCTCCACCTTGTCCACCTCCCCCATCAAAATGTTCTTCCCGACCAGCCTCTCAATCCTGCACCCCCAAAAGACCTCGACACCCTGTCCCCAAAAAATCGTCATCGTGTTGCAAGAAGGTGTCCTTCTTCGGGTTCTTCAAGCGCCGGAAAATGTCCACTTACCACCGACCGACCAAAACGCAGACGCGGAATTTTCACGCATCCCTCGCCCTGGCAGCGTCCTTGAAGTCGGGATCCGATAACTGCAAGCCAGTGGAGGAAATTTGCTCCAGTAGAGGGCAGAAGTGCAGCCCCGCCGAGAATTGTCCTCCACGGAAGAAAGCGTGTGGGGAGTGTGACCCACCCAGAGAAAAGTGCCCAAACAGGAGCAAGGACACCGAAGAGAGGAGGGTGGAAGCCAGGACGAAGAGGGCCAAGATGTGCCACACGAAATGTCTTCCTGTGGGCAAGTGCGTTCAACCAAAAGCACAAAAACCACCTCCCAAGATGGAGTACGGGCCCATCATCTGCGAACCACCCAAATTCGCCCAACCCCCGCCCTGTCCACCTGTCCAGAAGCCCGTGATTAGAGATGTCGATAACGTCATCGATCCTGGCCTTTGTCCTCCACCAGAACCTCTGCCCAAACCTCCTTGCGAGCCCCTTGTTCTGTGTCCTTGTCCTCCACCTCCCAAAGTACCCGCTGGGTCCTGTCCCTGTGTGGACATCCCGAAGGAGCAGGACGAGATCCCGGGGAAGACGTGTCCTCCGAAACAACCCCATCCTTGTCCTGCGGAGAGGGTCATGTATTGTCCACCAGACCCCAGCAAATTCTGCAAGAACAAGAAGGACGACAAAAAGAGCAGGACCAAGTAGCCATCTTGGGTTGTTGAATTAATTTCACGTGGATGAAGCAAGCTCGGGAAAATTTCAAACTCGAAAGTTCAAACTGACTAAACTTATCACATTCACGTGTCCAATTTCAGAAATATAAATTATACGATGTATTCCTTCCAGGTATTTTATTGTCACATTGGAAAAAAACACGATGTCCGACTGAGACGAGGTTGTTAACACTATTTGTGCCACGATTTTGTGTATACCTATTTCGACCAAAAGATTTCGATGAGCTGGAGGAAAATGATACCGCTAAATAAATTTAACAATTATTGTACGAAAACTCAAAACATTAAGGTGAAGTGAAACATCCTTCAAATCAGTCGATTCGAATACAACACTTTTTTTAAGGGTATTAGACCAAACTGTCCGAAACTTTGACACATCACTCCTGATCATCTAAGAATTGTCCTGACACATTCAAAATTTGGATTTTTCAAAAAAATTTTTTAACTCAGTCCAGACCAGAACCAAAATGGCGTCGAGCTCTGATATTTCGATCAATATACAATTATCGAAGGCTCTGATATGAGAATCGAAAGGGTCAGGACAATTTTACGACAATTTAGAACACTCTGGTAATCGATAAACTCGCATTTGAACGGGATAAAGGCAAAAAAAGTGTTGTATGCGCTTCTTTGCTGAAACGATGGGAATACGAGGTCTCGGAGTGAAAATTTAATTGACCTGGAAATCATAGATGGCGCAGGGGGTCCCTCTGCAGTCAATTAGGCCCCCAGAAAGCATGAATTCGGGGGATTTCTGGAGTTTTACTTCGATTTCTTTATAATTATTGTACGAAAACGTCAGGTGGAGTATGCCATTTGGTACAATATTCAATGTAATTCGATACAGCTGTCAATATAAAAACAAACGTCGACAACGTAGGCATTTAGAAAAATCTTCTTTATCGACGTTGATGAAGTTCCTCGACGTGTTTCACTTCACCTTGATTGAGAAGAAATTATTAAACTTTGAAAATAATTTCAAGGTGAAAATTTAAAAGGTGTCTTTTGACACCTTTGGTAGAAATAGTGTTAACGAGGAGAACGAGTGGTTGTTTCGCGAGATAGCGATGGCTTGGGCTTGATCGCTTTCGCGAGCCGTTTGGCACCATCTCTACGAAGAGAGGAAAAGAGTGAAACGGAGAACTGGTTATAAATACGAAATCGGTCTGCGGACTCGGTGATCGATTCCGGTCCGCGCAGATCGTTGGATATCACGGCATATAACGGCAATAATCACACGTGGAACGAAGTTCCTCCTGTCTCTATCGGTGTGCGTCTCGCACACTTCGCTACCTCCCCCGACTCCGCAGGAGAGCTATGAAATTGGCATCAAAAGCGCTTCGTTACAATAATACCGACATTTATATACAACAGTGGGCGGGGAAGACGACGGTCCGGGTTAGGGAAGCCTGAAGGAGGGCTGTTATCATTTTATTATCGGGGTGAGCACCCTCGATTCCGGGCACGACGCTCTACTTTTAGCTCCCGTTGTCTCCCGCCATCTTGCGGGAGGAAGTCGAGACTCGAGGACCCTTCTTCCCCGAAATTCCCTCAAAACCCTTTTCCTACATATTATCCCAATTACGCCCTCGTATTATTACATTAAATTAAATAAATCAGCAGCTGATAATCCAATTTAATACACGTCGGCGTAATATCGATCGACTTCTTCCAAAAATCCAAAATGGAGTGAAGGACAATATGTCTTACGACACAACTATCTTTTCTCAATTGCGGGGAATTTTACATAGCATGTCAATCGGTATTTGGAGTACGGCAAAATATTTCGCGCTGCAATTTTAAATCGACATGCGATTCGCTCTTGAAACTGAAAAAATTAAAAATTAAGAGTCGCGAGTCTGGATCCAACAACATTCGAGTTAAAATTCTTAATCAAGAATTACTTATCACGTGATTAGAATTAATCTCCAAGATTAACTTATTAATCATAGTTAAGAATATTCACGCTAATGACGGTTGATCCAATTGGTCGTACGTGATGGTCCACTTCGATTCACGCGACTCGACAGTGCAAGCAATCGGAAGCCAGCTTCTTTTGGCGCAGCCAATCAGTAGAGTTCTTTTGACGCGGCCAATCAGGAGAGTTTCGTTTGGCGCAGCCAATCAGGAGAGTTTTGTTTGACGCAGCCAATCAGGAATGAGTTCCTTCTGGCGCAGCCAATCAGAGGAGTTCCTTCTAGCGCAGCCAATCAGAGGAGTTCCTTCTGGCCCAGCCAATCAGAAGAGTTCCTTCTGGCGCAACCAATCAGGAGTTAGTTCCTTTTGGCGCAGCCAATCAGGAGTGACTTCCTTCTGGTGCAGCCAATCAGGAGAGTTTCTTTTGACGCAGCCAATCAGGAGTGAGTTCGTTCTGGCGCAGCCAATCAGGAGTGAGTTTCTTTTGGCGCAGCCAATCAGGAGTAAGTTCAATCTGACGCAGCCAATCAGGAGTGACTTCTTTCTGGCGTAGCCAATTAGGAGAGTTCCTTCTGGCGCAGCCAATCAGGAGAGTTTCTTTTGACGCAGCCAATCAGGAGTGAGTTCAATCTGACGCAGCCAATCAGGAGTGACTTCTTTCTGGCGTAGCCAATCAGGAGAGTTCCTTCTGGCGCAGCCAATCAGGAGTGAGCTCTTTCTAGCGCAGCCAATCAGGTGTGAGTTCCTTCTGGCGCAGCCAATCAGAAGAGTTCCTTCTGTCGCAGCCAATCAGGAGCGAGCAGCCCACGGCGCACGCGCGCCATCGGTGAAAAGAGCCCTCGGCTCCGGGATGGGTAAACTTTGAAGCGACCATTCCCCGAGGCTGTTGCATAATTCAAGAATCGTCACCGGTGAGGATATTGCCAATTTGGCGTCGATGAAAATACGATCGGATTCGTCCGACGTACGGGAGGGGACGTTCGGCGCGTATCCACTGAATTTAACACATCCTCCGAATATACCCGGATCGGGTCCCTTCATCTTTGCCGCGGGAGCGAGAGAGAGAGAGCTTTCATTTAGATTGAACCCTTTCCCTGCTCGTTCGGCCCGACAAAATGAACGTGAAAACCACACCCGAAGAATTATCGAGTCGCATCAAGTAATTCGGCAGAGTTTCGCGCCAAATACCAGACACACGCACACATTCGTACGTTCATTGAACCAAAGAGATATTTCATTGAATACTACCGTGAGTTTCAAGTCCTTAATTATAACCTCAATAATCACGCGTTAAAGTTTCAGATTATTCGGCGCACCCATGTAAGAGCTTTAAAAGTATTCCGACTTTTCGGTACGTATATATGACACTTTGGTTACACTTTAAGCGGTTAAAAAGCTTAACTACAATTTAATATTATGTTCCATTTCCTTCCTCTTATAAAGAATTAATATTTACTTATTATCAGCCATTCCTATACTGCAAAATGATTATTTCTTAGTTTTCAAATTTCGAGGTTAGGTTAGGAACTCTCGGATGCAGGGGACGATGTTTAGGGGTCAGGTCGAGGTCTGGAAAGAGCTTTTCGCCATTGAATTCGTTAAAGTAGGCTTAATCCGTCATTTAATACCGCCCTGAATGTAATTCTATTCCGTTTTCCAGTTAAGCCCACTTTGGAGCGGACTTAACCTCACACGAGGGGCGCATCGGACACGGTTCTGAGGCAAATCGTTCCGCGGGGCTTTTGGAATTTTCTAGACGCGTAAATGTCCAGCTCCCCCACATATCCTGATACTGATTGATGAAAGATTATCCGCTTTCTGCGGTCTCGTCCGAAAGTCGAGCGAGAGCGGAAAGACGAACAGGGGTGGATGATCCAGCGTCCAGCGATTTTCCACGCGGAATTCATGAAATATTTATAACCAAACGGTCGGGGTAGGGATGAATCGATGAAAAGAATAAATTGGAATCGATTCAATTTGTCAACACGCGCGTAATTACGTTATTATGCCGCGGGGGCTTGGAGACGCCTCGGTCATCAATAATCCATAAAGAGGGGCCGACAATGTCCGCTTCGGGACGATTCATTGGTCAGCTGGCATTCTCGGCAACTACTTGGATTATAACTGCATCTAGAATTTAAGTGTTGCCGTGATTTATCCCGAGTGGCGAATGATGTTGCCGAAGAGAGTCTAATGCCGACACAATGGGGATCGATAACGCCCTTAAGTACCCCAACTTGTAAGTTAGGACCCTTAATGCTCTATCTTAATCTTCTAATAATGTATGGAAAAATTATGTGACGCAATATTTTTGTTCGCCGTGAAAAAAATTTAAATTGAGAACGACCTTAAGGTGATACGAAAGGGTCATTCTGTGTATATAAAAGGTCTGAATGTTTATGAAACTTTTCTCAAACCCGGGTGCATCGAGGCTTTTGAAATTTCAGCAATGCTCGGGAAATTTCATTTTTCATAAAAAAGAAATAAAAATGTGACTTTGGTTCTAGTCTAGGCTAAATATAAAAACATTTCATTTGAATAATGAAATTTCACGGACATCGCGTTCTTCCTTGGGGCCTTCATAATCACGTGTTAAAGTTTCAAATAATTCGATGCGCCCAGTTTGGAGAAAAGTTTTATTAATATTTTGACTTTTTGGTGTGTATATTCTTTCATGTCACCTTAAGGTGAAGTGAAACACGTCGATTAACTTGATCAACGTCGATAAAGAAGATTTTTCTAAATGCCTACGTTGCCGATGTTCGTTTTTATATCGACAGATATACCGAATTATATTGGGTATTGTACCAAATGGCATACTCCGCCTGTCGTTTTCGTACAATAATTATCAAGAAATCGAAGTAAAACTCTAGAAATCCTCTGGATTCATGCTTTCTGGGGCCCTAATTGACTGCAGAGGGACCCCCTGCGCCATCTGTAATTTCCAGGTGAATTAAATTTTCACTCCGAGACCTCGTATTACCATCGTTTTAGCATAGAAGCGTATACAACAGTCTTTTTGCCCTTATCCCGTTCAAATGTGAGTTTATCGACTATCAAAGTGTTCTAAATTGTCGTAAAATTGTCCTGACCCTTTCGATTCTCATATCAGAGCCTTCGATAATTGTATACTGATCGAAATATGAGAAATCGACGTCATTTTGGTTCTGGTCTGGGCTGAGTTAAAAAATTCTTTTAAAAAATCCAAATTTTGAATGTGTCAGGACAATTCTTAGATGATCAGGAGTGATGTGTCAAAATTTCGGACAGTTTGGTCTAATACCTTTTAAAAAAAGTGTTGTATTCGAATCGACTGATTTGAAGGGTGTTTCACTTCACCTTAAGGCTTTTATCTCCGTGGGGTAAAATATGAAACGATTCGGTACACCCAGTTAGGAGAAAAGTGTCGTAAAGGAAAGTGCAGACGGAATTTTCGTTCTATCATGATCAAGCAAAATGATGGAACGAAGAATTAAGGAATATCGGAAAAGGATTGAATTCGGTGTCGGGTCGATACTCGGCGCAGGAAAACAAAACGGTTTCTGGGAAGGAAGAGCCCCTTAAAATCGGATCTAAAACCCGATATGAAATACGGAGCCCCCGACACGACTCTCTTCGGAAACTGCCCAAGTTTGAGAACCGCTCGGTAAACAACCCCATTTCCCGAGGACTCGTTACGTCCGCGAGGGGAAAATAAGAAAATCGGCCAGTGCCACCTCGACTTGGAAGGAACGAGACGTTTGTCCGCGCTTATCTCCTCTTTTAAGGCTCCCGAGGCGTCCCGGAACTCCGAAAATCTACTTCACTTCCGCCGACGAAATTTTCCACCCACCCACCCTCTTCTGGAAATTGCATCCGCGATTCGACTCTACAAATTTCCCCTCCATTATCGATATTCCTGTAATCGATTACAGTTTAAAAGAATAATTATTAGACTAAAGTAAATTGCAATAAATTAGATGCAAGGTTCCTCCGGAATTATGACAATTTATTTTAATTAATTCCAGTCAAATGATTATTGTTTAAATCATCAGATTATTTTTCTGGGACGATTCAAAGAAATATTCCCCTCCATTATCGATATTCCCGTAATCGATTTCAGTTTAAAAGAATAATTATTAGACTAAAGTGAATTGCAGTAAATTGGGTGCAAGGCTCCTCCGGAATTATGACAATTCATTTTAATTTATGCCAGTCAAATGATTATTCTTTAAATCATGAGATTATTTTTTTGGGACGATTCCAAGAAATATTCCCGTAATCGATTACAGTTTAAAAGAATAATTATTAGACTAAAGTGAATTGCAGTAAATTAGGTGCAAGGCTCCTTCGGAATTATGACAATTCATTTTAATTTATTCCAGTCAAATAATTATTCTTTGAATCATCAGATTATTTTTCTGGGAGGATGCAAAAAAATATTCCCCTCCATTATCGATATTCCCGTAATCGATTTCAGTTTAAAAAAATAATTATTAGACCCAAGTAAATCGCAATAAATTGGGTGCAAAGTTTCTCCGGAATTATGACAATTCATTTTAATTAATTCCAGTCAAATAATTATCCTTTGAATCATCAGATTATTTTTCTGGGAGGATGCAAAGAAATATTTCCCCGGTTAAATGAAAATTGTTCCTCGGAGTAGATGTCGGAAATGTTAAATAACAACGAAAATCGTAGAGGACCAGTCCGCGTTCGACTGGTTTCCTTGACAAAGAAATATTAATTATATAGAATTTCGTTATAATCCTTGTCGATCCGGTCGCATTTCGCTTTTCCGACAATTTTCCAAGCTTTCCACCCCCCGGAAGCGAAGGTGAGCGACCGTGGAAACAAAGCGGAAGAAGGACGACTCGGAGCGGCGAAATCGGTGACCGTCGTAGGGACGAAAACGCCACGTTAGGAGAGCGAGCGAGGGTGCCGGGTGAAATCCCTGGAAAAGTTTCTGCCAGCCCGGAAACCGGCAAGTTTTACCGTATTTGCGCATCCGGTACAGTAAATCACGGCTTTGCCCGCCCTTTCGTGCCGGTGGGCCAAGTCACCGGCGAATAAATTTGCGAAGGCACCGCACTTTTTCCAGGACAGATCCCAACTTGACTGCGCCTCCACCCCAGGATCCTAACCCTGAATCGCTAACGACCATCAATTTCGCTCCGAATATTCTTAACCCCGAATAAGTAACCACCCTGAAAAGCTAACAAAACGATAAAACTCACGATCGATTTAAGGTGAAGTGAAACACGGCGAGGAACTTGATCAACGTCGATAAAGAAGATTTTTCTAAATGCCTACGTTGCCGACGTTCGTTTTTATATTGACAGCTGGGTCGAATTATATTGGGTATTGTACCAAATGGCATACTCCACCTGTCGTTTTCGTACAATAATTATAAAGAAATCGAAGTAAAACTCCAGAAATCCTCTGGATTCATGCTTTCTGGGGCCCTAATTGACTGCAGAGGCACCCCCTGCGCCATCTGTAATTTCCAGGTCAATTAAATTTGCACTCCGAGATCTCGAATTACCATCCTTTTAACATAGAAGCGTATACAACACTTTTTTTGCTTTTATCTCGTTCAAATGCCAGTTTATCGACTACCAGAGTGTTCTAAATTGTCGTAAAATTGTCCTGACCCTTTCGATTCTCATATCAGAGCCTTCGATAATTGTATATTGATCGAAATATGAAAGCTCGACGCCATTTTGGTTCTGGTCTGGGCTGAGTTAAAAAATTTTGTTAAAAAATCCAAGTTTTGAATGTGTCAAGACAATTCTTAGATGATCAGAAGTAATGTGTCAAAGTTTCGGACAGTTTGGTCTAATACCCTTAAAAAAAAGTGTTGTATTCGAATCGACTGATTTGAAGGGGGTTTCACTTCACCTTAAGGAAGGCCTCAACACTCAACAAACTTCACTTTCTTCCCCAATTTGTTTAGAAAGAGTTTTACACATTCTTACAAAAGAAATGAAGGTTAAAAATGAAAAAACTTGATAAGACTAATTAAATAAGAAATCCAGTAGTATGTTCCTGTTTCCAAGATGGCGGACGTGTCACGCGTCGTATCTGAGATAAACCGCAATCTAAAAATCCATGCCGGTTCGGATCGAGACAATTCATATTTAAAGAAATAGAATTAGAGTGAAATTTCCTGAAGTCGAGGAGTTTCGGTCCTGGCTGCCCTTTTGAGAGTTTTTTTTCGGACTCTCGATTTCACGGTCAGGCGCAGTCGATCATGGCTCTAACTACCCCGTAACCCTTTTGCCCCCCCTCCTCGTCGCGGGGAAAACAATTGCGAAGCGCTCGTAAATGTATTAAGCTCTCGCGACAAGGGGTTGTCGGAGGGAGGAAGTACTTTCGCTACAGGGCGAGAAGGGCTCTCGAAAAGTCTCTCTCACCCTCGGACGGCGTGAGAGAGTCGATCTCGAGGTTGCGGAACGCTTTCGAGGGCCACTCGAAGGCGTTCACTTCGCGGCCGAGAGAAGAAAGGGTTCGCTCGGAAAGAAAATCTCGGGGGGATCGAAACTGTTCTCGATCGTCTTGCCCCCTTACGCGGGCCGACCCCTTCTACAAAAGCGAAAATTTCGACCTCGTCAAGAATCCAACGCTCCCATTTTTTTTTAACCTATAACGCGTTGCCACTTAAAAGAAATTCCAAGCAGTTTCCATCGTGTCATATATAAGTATTATTGCATATTTCGACCCTGAAATTTCGATTTTCGATACCGCGTATCGGTCGCACATCCGAGACGTCTAATTATATATGCAACTTTTCTTCGAACTGCGTTCACGGAATGGTGTGAGACTCTCCCACGGGGGTACGGAGGCCCTGAGGAAGGTCCTTGCCCTCGTGAAATTCCATTTTCTATGAAAATGTAAAAATCTATTATAACCGAATTAAAAATTGACATTTTATGAGAATAGAGACCTTCCTCGGGGTCTATACAATCGCGTGGTAAAATGTCAAGCGATTCGACCCACGCAGTTCGGAGAAATCTGATTTTTCAAGGAAAAAGTGAAGATCTATTATAATCGAATTAAAAATTTACCCTTCATGAGGACAGAGACCTTCCTCAGGGTCTATACAATTGCGTGGTAAAATTTCAAGCGATTCGACGCACCCAGTTCGGAGAAATTTGATTTTTCAAAGAAAAAGTAAAGATCTGTTATAACCGAATTAAGAATTGAAATTTCACGGGTATAGAGACCTTCCTCGGAGTCTATATAATCACGTGATAAAATCTCAAACGATTCCATACATCCAGTTCAGAGAAAAGCGAAAAACGAGTTTTGGTCGCCGCTTTCGCGTCGCCTTAATATTTTTGACTCGGTCGGGAAAGTAGCAACTAAGGCAACCCCGGGTCATCCATGCGGATAGACGCGCCGCTCGTTTCGCGGCCAGGATGGCACGATGCTTCGTTGGACCTCCATTAACCCCTTGACATTTAACCCGATAATTACCGATATGTCACCTCTCGGCTAACCCGATGGAGCGTGGTCCCGGGTGCGCCTATGGGCGTCGAGTCAGCCCAGCCGGCTCCGTTGGGGTTTCCGCGGACTGTGATTTTCTGATTAGCAGCGGGTCGACTGGCTGCGGTTAACCGTTGTTAGGTTGCCGTCAATTGGTATGCATAGGCTGGGATTCGAGCCGGCGGATCCCAACCCTCGCCGAACCGCCATCGCCGACCACCTCGGGGTGGAAATCGCGCCCGACCGGGACTCGAAGGCGGTGGACGTCCATTAAGTCGCCATCTTGTTTTCCGAAGACGACGAGGAGCGCACGTTCGTCTTTGACTGATTTCCGCGTTCTATGGTTATATATCTTCGTAAAATTCATATCCATTTATTTATCGGAATAATCGTCACATATATCGGTTTAAAGTTTAACGTAACGTAAAATGCTTGTAAAGTCTTACGATGTTGGGGGAAATCGCGCCCGACCAAGATTCAAAGGTGGTGGATGTCTATTAAGTCGCCATCTTGTTTTCCGAAGACGACGAAGAGCGCACGTTCATCTTTGACTGATTTCCGCGTTCTACGGTTATATATCTTCGTAAAATTCATACCCATTTATTTATCGGAATAATCGTCACATATATCGGTGTACCATTTAACGTAACGTAAAAATGCTGGTTAATTTTGAACAGTAAAAGTGGTGGACGTCCATTACGTCGCCATCTTGTTTTCGGGGGTGATGTTTATCTCTAGCGAGTATCCACATTCTACATTATTAAAAATCTTCACAAGCCCTACACAAGGTTATCGCAAAATTATTGTGCGTCGCAGGTGAGCTACCATAAATTCTTTACATATTTTTGAACAATAGTATAATTTTATAACATAACACGACCTCTTTGAGAAATAGGGTCACCACATAGCAGTTAGCCATTTCGATCGTAACAATTTCCAATTAGCTTCTAAAATAAACAGGAGTGCCTCCCCCGCAAATAAATCTGCCAAGTAAGGACGTTCGACGAAGAGTAAAAAGGAAAAAAGTCCTCGTTTAAAAGAGGACGTCGAAATGAATTCGAGGCGGCCATTGTCCTTGCCGTCGATCGCGCCTGGGTCATTGTCGGGCGCCATTTTCCCAGGAAGGGTAAGCCCCGTTTTCAAAGTACATCGCGTACTTTTCCCCGGATATCGGGCGACGAGGCGACTCGCCCACCTTCGCGAATCGAAATAGATCACCCCTGTGGAGCTTGACTCGGGCTCGCACAAAGAACGGGCAGCGACTCCCAGGAAACCGGGGCCATTTTTCAGCGGTTGACTTCGGTTTGGCACCGCGCACTCGACCCCTCTGTGGCAGCGCGTGGACCGGGGCTTTCGTAATGACCCCGGACCCCAGCCCGAGCTATAGAGGAGGATCGAGCTCGAAGGGGAGAGGAGGGTTACAATTTCCCATGGATAATGGCACTTTGATTACCCCGTGACGCCGGGAGTCCTGTCAAGTGGCACGCTAAACCAGGGCGGACTGAAAAGTAACGCGTCCACCCGACCCTATGGGTCCTTAAAACTCCAATCGGTAATTACCAGCCAAACAGTCTCCAAGCAATTCATCTAGATACATTAATGTTGATATATAATTAATTCCAGGGAAATGGCCGCACATCCGACTCCGAAGTGACCGATGGGATGATTTTCCCTGCGAGGGACGGAAGAAGGCGAAATTTCGAGTCGAAAGTTCCTTTTCCGTTTTCTGATCGGAGCTTTACTTCCGGAGTTATTAAATATTAACGTAGAATAAGCGCGCAGCGCGCGGAGCCCTCGACCCCGGCCGCCGAGAATATTTAATATCTCGGTAACCAACGCTCCGATCGCAAACTGATAAAGGAACTTTCCACTCCAAATCCCGCCCTCTTTCGTTTCTAAATTAATAATCGTTCATTTTTAGACGTTCCACATATACGGATATGCCCCATACCGCCATTATAGAGATTTTATTATATATATAACCAGCTTTACTTCCGGATTTTATTATATATATATATTTACCCAGCTTTACTTCCGGAGTTATTACATATTAACGTAGAATAAGCGCGCAGCGCGCGGAGCCCTCGACCCCGGCCGCCGAGAATATTTAATATCTCGGTAACAAACGCTCCGATCGCAAATTGGTAAAGGAACTTTCCACTCCAAATCCCGCCCTCTTTCGTTTCTAAATTAATAATCGTTAATTTTTAGACGTTCCACATATTCGGATATGCCCCATACCGCCATTATAAAGATTTTATTATATATATATCCAGGACAAAATTGACACAATATTTTGCCAGGGAATATTCTTCGGGAATATCGCATATATCCCGGCTTGTAGGCCGATAGAAATCGCCAGCTTCGGAAATACGTGTTTACATACATATATTCGTATGTATGTAGACTCATGCACACGAGGACGCATTTCGGGGTTCGCACCCCTCGAGTTATTACGCACTCCGGGTTAAATACACTATCGGGCGATTTTCATTCGGAGTCGAGTGGACTCTTGACTCGATTTGTATAGTCCTCCAACGTGCAACTGGTAGCGAGCGACTCGGTGCGATTTCGAGAGACTTTTTGTTAACGCTCGCTGGCGACGAATAAAGGCCGGCAGAAATCGCGCGGTGCCGGAACCGCAGCTAAACTCCGCAATGCGGAGATCCCTCGTTGAGTAATGACGTGTTACGAGGAAAAAGGATGCGCCATCCGATCGTTACCAGGAGAGGAATCGGAGTCTCTTAAGAGGTTAGGATCGTTCTCTAGACTCGATTCTGGCCGCTGGCCATCTCGTGGTCATCTTGCAAACTGGCATTATGCTTCGGAATCGTCAACTCCGACTGGGAATTCTCCATTCGGACGTCGACTCGGAGTCTGACCATCGTCCACCCTGGATTTCTTCGAGAATCTCCGTCGACTCGTCTAGGATGATCGCGTAGAATTTATTCTCTTCTCGATTCTGCATATTGGCGTTCCCGTACTTTAGTCTTACATGATTCATGGACGTGATGATCGTTCTGTGCCTTTTTATATCGTGGAGAAAAGGAGAGTTAAGGTGGTATGAAAGAGCTTATATATATCTGAGAAGGCAAATCGTCGGGGAAAGTACTCTCCGAATTGGGTGTACCGATTCGTTTCAAATTTTACCACGTGAATATGGTGGCGCTAAAGTAGGTCTTGAAACTTAGGAAATTTCATTTTTCATCAAAAATTTATTTATTTATCATGGAGTAAAATCGACGTGATGATCGTTGTGTACTTTTTTATATCGTGGAAAAAAGGAGAGTTAAGGTGGTATGAAAGAGCTTATATATATCTGAGAAGTCAAATCGTCGGGGAAACTACTCTCCGAATTGGATGTACCGATTCGTTTCAAATTTTACCACGTGAATATGGTGGCGCTAAAGTAGGTCTTGAAACTCAGGAAATTTCATTTTTCATCAAACATTTATTTATTTATCATGGAGTAAAATCAACGAGATGATCATTGTGTGCCTTTTTATATCGTGGAAAAAAGGAGAGTTAAGGTGGTATGAAAGAGCTTATATATATGTGAGAAGTCAAATCGTCGGGGAAAGTACTCTCCGAATTGGATGTACCGATTCGTTTCAAATTTTACCACGTGAATATGGTGGCGCTAAAGTAGGTCTTAAAACTTAGGAAATTTCATTTTTCATCAAAAATTTATTTATTTATCATGGAGTAAAATCAACGTGATGATCGTTGTGTGCTTTTTTATATCGTGGAGAAAAGGAGAGTTAAGGTGGTATGAAAGAGCTTATATATATCTGAGAAGGCAAATCGTCGGGGGAAGTACTCTCCGAATTGGGTGTACTGATTCGTTTCAAATTTTACCACATGAATATGGTAGCCCTAAAGTAGGTCCTGAAACTCAGGAAATTTCATTTTTCAACAAAACTTTATTTATTTATCATGGAGTAAAATCAACGAGATGATGGTTGTGTGCTTTTTTATATCGTGGAATAAAGGAGAGATAAGGTGGTATGGAAGAGCTTATATATATGTGAGAAGTCAAATCGTCGGGGAAAGTACTCTCCGAATTGGGTGTACTGATTCGTTTCAAATTTTACCACATGAATATGGTAGCCCTAAAGTAGGTCCTGAAACTCAGGAAATTTCATTTTTCATCAAAACTTTATTTCTTTATCATGGAGTAGAATCAACGTGTCGTGGCCCGTACACGTTTTCGATGTTTTACGCTTCTTGGAGGCTTAGAATCGAAAATGAAGAGTTTCAGGACTTAGCTCGAAGAATTTAGAATACTGTAGAAATGGAATATTACAGAGTCAGATAGGAAAATATAGAAAATAGTTTCACCAACGATTTCAAGAGAATGCTGGCTTGTCTCGGCGCTAACGGGGGTTTTTAGAGCAAAAATTTAGTTGCGACTAAACCTCACAGATGGCGACACTGGTCTGAAATAGTCGCTAGAATAATGATTTCACCGGATTTCGATCACGGGTTTTACATCAATCTCTTCATCATTACTTTACTGAAATGACATATGGAATGCTTCAGTTCGCATAATTATCAACATGGACGGTAAAAGACTTCAATATAAATATAAATATCGGTATCGTGACGCGCCAGCTTATGTTACCACGTGAGTATTCAAAATGACGTTACCCCCAAAAAGGGTATAGATGAATTTTAATTCAGCGACGTCGATTTAATTTCTCAGCGCCTTTCATATCATCTTAAGGGGATATGAAAGTGGCGTCAACGTTTATACCTCGGTTTCTATTTACATGCAGTTGTATGTTGTATTTGGCGCGAAACTATCAAGTTTCTTGATCCGTTACAGAGCATGACGTGATACGATTCTTGATATCGTGGAGCTCATAGAAACGGAGCTTTTAGAGATGGAAGGTATTTAAGGTGAAGTGAAACCCCCTTCAAATCAGTCGATTCGAATACAACACTTTTTTTAAGGGTATTAGACCAAACTGTCCGAAACTTTGACACATTACTTCTGATCATCTAAGAATTGTTCTGACACATTCAAAATTTGGATTTTTTAACAAAATTTTTGAACTCAGCCCAGACCAGAACCAAAATGGCGTCGAGCTCTCATATTTCGATCGATATACAATTATCGAAGGCTCTGATATGAGAATCGAAAGGGTCAGGACAATTTTATGACAATTTAGAACACTCTGGTAATCGATAAACTGGCATTTGAACGAGATAAAAGCAAAAAAAGTGTTGTATACGCTTCTATGCTAAAAGGATGGTAATTCGAGGTCTCGGAGTGCAAATTTAATTGACCTGGAAATCACAGATGGCGCAGGGGGTGCCTCCGCAGTCAATTAGGGCCCCAGAAAGCATGAATCCAGAGGATTTCTGGAGTTTTACTTCGATTTCTTGATAATTATTGTACGAAAACGACAGGTGGAGTATGCCATTTGGTACAATACCCAATATAATTCGACCCAGCTGTCAATATAAAAACGAACGTCGGCAACGTAGTCATTTAGAAAAATCTTCTTTATCGACGTCGATCAAGTTCCTCGACGTGTTTCACTTCACCTTAACCTAACCTAACTTTTTCCGGACACCCTTACCCCTTACGTGACTCTTCCATTTCTCTAACCTCTATGGTACACACGCACAAGGTATAAAAGCTCTACTCCATACTTTTTCACCGATAATTACCTATAGAGACATTTTTCAAAGACACTCGAGAGGTAGTTGGAACAATTAAATCGACATGCCTAGCGATAATTGGAAGTCGCAGGACGTTTCGATGACTTTTGCTCGTGTCACGAGTCGATCTCAATGCGTTCACGTAAAGAAACTCGAGTATTATTTCAAACTGTTGCTCATTTGAGCGAAAAGCTCGACAGTCGAGGTTTGACCGCACTCGAGGCTTGTCGACACGTGGCGACACGTGGCGAGGCTCTCTCGTGTCTACATCAGAACGAAAAGCGTATGTAATCTAAATCTATCGATGTAATGATCTAGGATTAATATTCCCCCAACCGTAAAAGAGCATATTTCCAGGCTCAGTTGCGATTGGGACCCGACAAGAATCTCCGAAACCCGAAAAAAACGCGACATAACCTCAATTTCGATTCTGGAGACAAAATCTCGAAGCCGACAAAACTGAAACATCGAGATGCAGGAATAAAATATTATCGAATATATTAACGTTAAGGTGATATGAAAAAGTCATCCTATATATACATATACATGTCAAAACTCCAAACTGGGTCCACCAGATAATTTCAAACTTAAATTAGGAAATTTCATTAGGACCTTCATAATCACGTGTTAAAGATTGAAATTATTCGGTGCATCCAGGTCTCATGGTATTGGTATTTTCCGTAAAAAAAAAAACTGGAAAAAGAGGTAAGAAACACGAATTGTGGGTACATTGATGTACATGAAGGATTCCTTTAGGATGTATTGTCGGTAGAGTGTGAAAGGAAGAATGGGAAGACATTCATGTCCACGGGTGTACCTAAGCGATTCGCATTTATAGGTTAACTTTGAAATCCGTGGAATTAAATCTAGGATATTGCGACATATTTCAAGCCTTTCCGTGGTAATTAAATCAAGACGGGTACGAAATCATAGCTCTTACCGCAATACCGACATTATGTACCTTACAATTACACATCGCAAAGGTTAAGAAAACGGAGCACCTCTTATTGGGCCGCATGCGATCGCCGGAGAGCTTCGCCTCGGAAGCCTGTTGCACGCGATGCAAATGGAAATAACTTCCTCACACCGGCATCGTTAACTCGAGCAGCCTGGACTAATTACACCCTGTCACTTAGGTAAGTAACGAATATTCCCCGTAGGATTACTTATAAGTAATTGTCGCTGCATCGCGTCGGTATACGGGGTCCTTCAGTTCTGATACGCGGAACAAAATTGGCACGCGTTCTCCGTATGATTTCAAAATACACATTTCGCAAAAGCGAAAAAATATTGCAATATTTCTTTTCTTGATCAAAGTTCATTATTTCCTTGTTATTAACTACAATGTGTGGCGACGATTCGTGTTTGTCGTAGAACTCGATAAATGGCGTTAGTTTGAATGCTCAGAAGGAATTCAAGATGGAGGCGGGTCGCGTTTCGCGACTTTTGTCAACCGAACCGAAGATAATTATCAGAAATTACAATATTCCCTTCATAGTTCATTGTTTCGTTCTTATTCGGTATCAAACTTGTGGCTACGATACATGGATTTGTCATAGAGCTCGATAAATGGCATCAATTTGAATGCTTGAAGGGAATCCAAGATGGCGGCGCGGCGTTTCGCAGCTCGGGGAATTCGGCGGGTCACGTTTCGCGACTTTTGTCAATATAACCGAAGATAAATATCAGAAATTATAATATTCCCTCGAAAATTCAATATTCCGTTGTTATTCTATAGATGGATTTGTCATAGAGCTCGATAAATGGCATCAATTTGTATGCTTGAAAGGAATCCAAGATGGCGGCGCGGCGTTTCGCGGCTCGGGGAATTCGGCGGGTCACGTTTCGCGACTTTTGTCAATATAACCGAAGATAAATATCAGAAATTATAATATTCCCTCGAAAAGTCAATATTCCGTTGTTATTCGATACATGGATTTGTCATGGAGCTCGATAAATGGCATCAACTTGAATGCTCGGAGGGAATCCAAGATGGCGGCGCGGCGTTTCGCGGCTCGGCGAATTCGGCGGGTCACGTTTCGCGACTTTTGTCAATATAATCGAAAATAAATATCAGAAATTATAATATTCCCTCGAAAAGTAAATATTCCGTTGTTATTCTATAGATGGATTTGTCATAGAGCTCGATAAATGGCATCAATTTGTATGCTCGGAGGGAATTCAAGATGGCGGCGCGGCGTTTCGCGGCTCGGGGAATTCGGCGGGTCGCGTTACGCGACTTTTGTCAATATAACCGAAGATAAATATCAGAAATTATAATATTCCCTCGAAAATTCAATATTCCGTTGTTATTCGATAGATGGATTTGTCATAGAGCTCGATAAATGGCATCAATTTGAATGCTCGGACGGAATCCAAGATGGCGGCGCGGTGTTTCGCGACTTTTGTGAATATAACCGAAGATAAATATCAGAAATTATAATATTCCCTCGAAAAGTCAATATTTTGTTGTTACTCGATAGATGGATTTGTCATAGAGCTTGATAAATGGCATCAATTTGTATGCTGGGAGGGAATCCAAGATGTCGGCGCGCCGATTCGCAGCTCGGGGAATTCGGCGGGTCACGTTTCGCGACTTTTGTCAAGATAACCGAAGATAAATATCAGAAATTATAATATTCCCTCGAAAAGTCAATATTCCGTTGTTATTCGATACATGGATTTGTCATGGAGCTCGATAANTTCCGTTGTTACTCGATACATGGATTTGTCATAGAGCTCGATAAATGGCATCAATTTGTATGCTTGAAGGGAATCCAAGATGGCGGCGCGGCGTTTCGCGGGTCGGGGAATTCGGCGGGTCGCGTTCCGCGACTTTTGCCGGGCAGACGAGAGAAATAACGGCGGATCGTCAGAGAGATCGTCTCCGGCGCAGTGAACGTCGGGTTCCAGGATGTCGGGGCCGAGCATAAAGCGGAGATCGTTCCCGCGAGAGGCGCACGCGCTCGGGACTTACGAGCGCCATATCGCCGAGTCAGGTTGTTTCTCCATTGTTTCCTGACAAATTCTCACATCGCAATAACACCTTCCATCGCGGCGCTCCCCCCCCTCGCGGTCATCGCGTATTTTATGCGAGGTGTACGCACGTACGGCAAACGCGGTGCCGTTGCTCGTCCCACGCCGAAGAATATTGCGCGGCGCGTTATTTCGCGGCCGAAAGAAGATTTTATACGCCAGTCGCCGTAATAACGCCTGCGAACAAGACCATTAAGGTGATATGAAAGTGTCATCATAGGGGTTTCGTCCGTGAGGCTTTTCTCCGAACAGGGTAGACCGAATCGTTTAAAACTTAACAACGTGAATGTGGAGGCTATAAGGAAAGTTCCGACACCCAGAGAATTTCAATTTTTAAATAATATTTCTATAGGTATTTTCAAAATTTTTCATAAAAAATTGAATTTCCTACACGTCAGAACCTTCATTATAGACTCTATATTCATGTTGTAAAGTTTGGAACGATTCGGTACACTTAGGTCGGAGAAAAGTTTCACGATTGATTTCTTAGGGGCTATTTTCGATCGTCACCTGCGTTGCGCCGTGGTGCCGCGAGATGGCGCTCGGGTCGGCGAGCGGCGTGAATTTATTCGCGCGACCAACGCCAATGTCCATAAGTGACTAATGTCACACGTAGAGGGAACGTGACGAGCTATGAGGCCGGCGACAATAAATAATAAGAAATATCCAGGAAACGACTTTCGATCGCGGGAATTCAGACTCGCAAAGAATCACGTGGCTTTCTAGTAGTTACGTTGTTGCTTGATTTAAGCTCCCCTGTGGCATTTCTGTGCCGATTTCTCGAAAGAAGTGAGGTTATGACCCTGGAACATTCGCCGTTGACGTGGTCAAGGAAGATGGAGAATAGTGGCGCTCCGTCCTTCTCGAGTCCGGTTCCATAAGTACGTGTGCGACGAGGAAAGAAGATAGAGGGCGCTCCATCGCCCTGACAAAGAAACTCGGCCGAGTTCCGCGCCAAATACATATATAAGCGCGAAACTCCAAAGGAATTATTATTATTTACGAGGTTTAATTAAAAATACTGACATTTTTAATATAATATTGTATTTAGACAATTTATATACACGCGGGAAGAAAAATTACGGTTCATTTATCAAAATCATCCGATCGACTGCATTTTGTTAATTTTATTTTATTGATTAAACTAAATATTTCTCTGCTTGTAGTTATATCCGGACATTAATATTGGGCATTTTGAGGAAGACGTTAACTAAAAATACTGACATTTTTAATATAATATGGTACTTAGACAATTTATATACACGCGGGAAGAAAAATTACAGTTCATTTATCAAAATCATCCGATCGACTGCATTTGGTTAATTTTATTTTATTGATTAAACTAAATATTTCTCTGCTTGTAGTTATATCCGGATATTAATATTGGGCAATTGAGGAAGGCGTTATAAAGTATTGCATAATACGGGAATTATTATTATTTACGAGGTTTAACTAAAAATACTGACATTTTTAATATAATATGGTACTTAGACAATTTATATACACGCGGGAAGAAAAATTACGGTTCATTTATCAAAATCATCCGATCGACTGCATTTGGTTAATTTCATTTTATTGATTAAACTAAATATTTCTCTGCGGGTAGTTATATCCGGACACTAATTTTGGGCATTTTGAGGAAGGCGTTATAAGGTATTGCTTAATACGGGAATTATTATTATTTACGAGGTTTAATTAAAAATACTGACATTTTTAATATAATATGGTTCTTAGACAATTTATGTACACGCGGGAAGAAAAATTGCGGTTCATTTAACAAAATCATCCGATCGTTTGCATTTTGTTAATTTCATTTTATTGATTAAACTAAATATTTCTCTGCGTGTAGTTATATCCGGACACTAATATTGGGTATTTTGAGGAAGGTGTTATAAGGTATTGCGTAATGCGGGAATTATTATTATTTACGAGGTTTAACTAAAAATACTGACATTTTTAATATAATATGGTTCTTAGACAATTTATGTACACGCGGGAAGAAAAATTGCGGTTCATTTAACAAAATCATCCGATCGTTTGCATTTTGTTAATTTCATTTTATTGATTAAACTAAATATTTCTCTGCGTGTAGTTATATCCGGACACTAATATTGGGCATTTTGAGGAAGGCGTTATAAGGTATTGTTTAATACGTAAATTATTAAAATCACGCGTCTATGTACGCGTATATATATATATATGCAGTGTATTAGTAATTTGGCGCGGAACTCTGTCGAGTTTCCTGACTTCCGTGAATTTACGAGAGGAAAGATCCGTTTTGAGAACCGCTGCATCGGGAAACGGAGGAATCATAGATCGGTGCGATGCAGCGATTCGTAGAGCCAGTAGGGGAATGGGAACTGGGTAGTCAAGTAGCGTGGTACTATTTGACAGTCGGGTGTTAACTGCCCGACAGTTTATGATGCGGCGAATCTACACGGGTATGTTCGCGGGGGGTACACGTCGAGAGTTACGAGCACACCGCACGCGCACTGCACGCGTACGGCACACGTACGGCACACATACCTCCGGCATATTTCCCGAGTGTGCGAAACCCGAGTTTCAATTTTAAAAAGCCCTAAAATCTGGGCGTTAAATTCCCCTAGATGGTGAAAAGGAGAGGAGAGTCATCGCCCGAAGCCCGTCCAAGTTTCCAGAAGGGTGCTCGTTTTAACGACTCTCGATGCGATGCACTTGTTTTACTTTTTACACCTTTTCTACTTTTTAGCTGGGATCGGCGTTAGCGAAGATCCCTGACTTACCGACTTGGCTGAAGAAGTGCCGCAGACGAACACAGATGGCATCGCGTGCTTTACGCACCTCGTCGAAAATTCGTCTTGGCGAAAACGCGTTTAATCTTTTCTGTAAATAGTTCAGGGTACTAGAGGTATTGTTTGTAAGAAATATAATGTAATTTTGTATTAAATGTATATGAATTTGCTCATGATTTTTAGTGAACCTATCTTGTCAGTTTCTAGAGGAGAACTCAGCTGTTTTAAAATCATTTCACTTCGTGATTGTCATAATTAAATAAGCTTGTATATTTTTTTCCGATTATTTTCAGTCTGAACTGAAATTGGTTAGATTAATCCTTAATCGTAAATATGGTATAGTGCCTGTACTCGCGCATTAATGTCACCAATAATCGGCGATAATGGCGTCCGACTTTCTTTCATTGGCGATATCGGGAAACGTCGCCAGGTGTTTAAATCGACGATATGAATTTTTCTTTTCACAAAATAATTTATTCTTGCAATTACGTACTCGTCCAACAAAATATATTCGTTTCAGTCAACTGATCTTTCTTCTCGGTACTCGCGCATTAATATTACCAATAATCGGCGATAATGGCGTCCGACTTTCTTTCATTGGCGATATCGGGAAACGTCGCCAGGTGTTTAAATCGACGATATGAATTTTTCTGTTCAGAAAATAATTTATTCCTGCAATTACATACTCGTCCAACTATATATATTCGTTTCAGTCAACTGATCTTTCTTCTCGGTACTCGCGCATTAGTGTCACCAATAATCAGCGATAATGGCGTCCGACTTTCTTTGATTGGCGATATTGGGAAACGTCGCCAGATGTTTAAATCGACGATATGAATTTTTCTTATCAGAAAATAATTTATTCTTGCAATTACATACTCGTGCAACAAAATATATTCGTTTCAGTCAACTGATTTTTCTTCTCGGTACTCGCGCATCAATATCACCAATAATCGGTGATAATGGCGTCCGACTTCCTTTTATTGGCGATATCGGGAAACGTCGCCAGGTGTCTACTCATTGCACGAGCAACCTTGCCGACAATGAGCTTTCACAAATTTATTCAATTACTGTACGAAGAGGGTGCGTGGGCTAGAGCGGAAAAGGACGCCATTCGTCGACGGCCGCCATTGACGAGCATCGATTTATAACCAAGCAGCGTTTGTCGTGATTTCGGCGCGACTAAGGCTCGATTCAGCGTTTTCTTTGTCACGAAATCTCCGCGGACAATGGCAGGTCGAATTTACGACGTCACGCCATGTCTTTCGAGGGTCGATTCTCGACCGTTTCGACTTTTATCGACCTAACCTCTCCTTGCGAAGAAACTCGAATGAGGTATTATCGTTATATCTCCACGTACCCACGTTATTATACACATTATTCATTTCTTTCAAGTAATCCAGATAGATTAGATAAGAAAGTAAATTAAACGCGTGAAAGTAAAGACACAGCGTAATGTGGAGTTTCTCCAACGCGTGCAAGAATTATGGTAATCCGGCCGATATAATTAGTGGTATTATTTTTATTGTTGTTAGCGATTGGCGTTCCGATTTATGGATTATGAAATGAAAGGTTTTACACGAAGGTGAGGTATGTAGGAAATGCAGGTTTGAGTTAAGGTGTTATGAAAGTGACATACATATGTATCCAAATGTCAAATTTTTGTTAAACTTTTCTCCAAACCGCACTAAGAAGAAAACATTCATTGAAGTTTTATCAATATTTTTACGTTTTTATATGTAGAAAATGATCCTTTCGTAACACCTTAATATTTAAAATAATGGTACCTAACCTTTTAGGTGTTATGAAACCGTCATACAGATGTATCCAAATGTAAAAACTTTTTTTTAAACTTTTCTCCAAACCGTACTAAGAAGAAAACATTCATTGACGTTTTATCAATATTTTGACGTCTTTATATGTAGAAAATGACCCTTTCGTAACACCTTAATATTTAAAATAATGGTACCTAACCTTTTCGGGAATTTAGTCCATTGTTTGGGTTCTTTGTTTACATTGTTTATTGACAACTGGTGGAGGTATCATGTCGGGGTTTATTTTAGCTCGTATAATCTTGCATGATAAAGGAGAGGGAAGGGTTTTGCAAGATCGGTCAAAGGTACAAGTAACGTAAGATCTCTTCCGAACAGATGAAGGAAACGACGGGAGAGGTGCCGAGTTTGGTCAATCATGATATTCATGGCTTGAGACCACCGTAGGTCGACCCAACACCCGGCGACATATTTGATCTCTCGAATTTGAATATTTGAAGAAAAAATCGATGTATGTTTACGCCGACAACGAGTACAGACGCATTTACGTATGCATCCGTGAAGGGTCATCGTCCACATAGTAAAAAATAAAAGCGTAACCACGAAATCTGAAAAGACCCTGTGTAAAGAATGTCATTGAACCAAAGATATATTTTATAAATTGAAACGATAATCATTTCACTCAAAGAAACTCAAGTAAAGTCTCCTAATTCCGAAGAAATTTCGCTTCCAATTTATTCCAGTTGATATGAGTCAAGGAAATATTTTGACAATTCAAGGAGTTATCAAAATATTTCTTTGGTTCAATGAAATGTTTTTCTCGGGGTGACAACCAGGAAGCATAGAAATATTTCATAAATTGAAACGATAATCATTTCACTCCAAGGAACTCAAGTAAATTCTCATAATTACGAATAAATTACGCATCCAATTTATTCCAGTTGATATGAGTCAAGGAAATATTTTGATAACTCCTTGAGTTATCAAAATATTTCTTTGGTTCAATGAAATGTTTTTCTCAGGGTGACAACCAGGAAGCATAGAAATATTTCATAAATTGAAATGATAATCATTTCACTCCAAGAAACTCAAGTAAAGTCTCTTAATCCCGAAGAAATTTCGCTTCCAATTTATTCGAGTTGATATGAGTCAAGGAGTTATCAAAATATTTCTGTGGTTCAATGAAATGTTTTTCTCGGGGTAACAACCAGAAACCAAAGAAACATTTCATAAATTGAAACGATAACCATTTAACTCAAAGAAATTCAAGTAAATTCTCATAATTCCGAATAAATTACGCATCCAATTTATTCGAGTTGATACGAGTGAATGAAATATTTTTCTCGGGGAAATATGTATATAATGTACTGCCGTTTATACGTTAGGAATTAATAACGCTCTCAACACAATTGACAAAAATGGCCCACCAGGTGCGTCCAGTTCCTGCCGCATCCGTCCGCCATGTTCCGTCCACATATTAGTGATAATTTCTCCTTCGTAGAAGCCTAGGGTTCTAGGAGGGACTTTTCAGCGGATGGAAAACAGGAGGAACAAATAAAAGCAGGTAAGCTTTGACTTAGTCACGCTTAACGTGGCTTTATGCGTCCATATGGCGCGCATTAAGCACCTGCTTAATGCCTCGCGGTTCGCCTTAACGCACGGCACACATTAGGACTCATTGATTTCCTTCGCAACAGATTCCTCGATTTTGTGGCAAGCGTCCGTCTCGCGGGCACGATCGCCGATTAGGCGTGCCATATGCACGTAGGTATATACCCCAGGATTTCTGCCCTTTCAGCGAAAACTCCCGAAACATATGACGTCCGACCGCAGGAGTCGATTTTCGATGCAACTGTTGCCTACTGCCTTAAAGATCGCCGACACGCGATCCTCCCTTCTCCTCGTCTCCTCGTTTTCTGTCTCCGGATCCTTTGGGTGGGCTCTAAACGTGGACCACCGTGACCGAGACAGGAAATTCAAAGATTCTTTATTAATATTTATGGCGCCTAGACATTTTATTCTATTTTATCTTATTATTTTCCTTATAGGTTGGTTCTTAGAACGAGACGGAAGGAACAACTTCACGGAAACGGAAGATAGAAATTGCTGCAGAAAGCACCGCCAATCTCGATATTAACACATTCGCGATCGGCAAATTTTTCCCGTTTCAAATACTGAGTACCGGCGAAAATAATGAAATTCTAAAACTGGTTGCCGCAAACTTGTATTGTGTATCGTTATGGACGTGATTCATGTCAGCGGCAATTAGGAATAGAATTTAAAATGACGTGAATTCACGTCAGCGGCAACCAGGAATAGAATTTAAAATGACGTGAATTCACGTCATCGGCAACCAGGAATAGAATTTAAAATGACGTGAATTCACGTCAGCGGCAACCAGGAATAGAACTTGAAAAGACGTGAATTCACGTCAGCGGTCGCGAATGTGTTAAAATGGCTACATCAAACGGCCTGCTTCGTTTCTGTATACATACGAAACAGTTGGCCCCTTCGTGATTTATATGCAAGAGCTAGATTCTTTCTCCGGTCTGCATAATTGACATATCTTTATTGCACCTTGGTATCGTTTACCTTGTAAACTCTGTATAATGTACATATATATGAAACCTTAGAAATATATAACCTTAAAAATATTTCTTTGGTTCAATGAATTTTTTAATTCACGGTAAAAACAAATTAAGAGTCTTTTCAACGACACCTGGGAATGTCAGAACGAGATTGAAAATGTTTAATCGGCATGGCTGCACCCTAACGAAAGAATTTCATCGAACCGGAGTAATATTTCCTTGAATGGTGCCAAAGTAATTGTTCGTCAATTGAAATTATTTAACTCGGATAAACTCGATTAAATTAAATGCGACATTTCTTCGGAATTTTGGCAATTTATGTGGGTTCATTCTGGTCTAATAATTATTCCTTGAATTAACGAAATATTTTTTCCTCAATGCAGAAAGTAGTTTCAATTGTCTTTTTTTAAACGCTGATTAGCCGTGATAGGGCTCGGATTTCTGAAAATCGGGTTCATACGTGCGGAGTGTCGGAAATTCTGGTCTAATAATTATTCTTTGTATTAATGAAATATTTTTTTCTCGACGCAGTAAGTAGTTTCAATTGTCTTTTTTTAAACGCTGATTAGCCGTGATAGGGCTGGGATTTCTGAAAATCGGGTTCATACGTGCGGAGTGTCGGAAAGTGCGTCGACTGGGCGTCTACTTATAGGGGTGGTTTTCCATGGCGGGCACTTGTGCGAAGAGGGGACGCGAGCTAGGGGAAGGTGTGAAAATCACTCTGGGAGGGGTGAGTTTATTTGAAATTCATACAGCGAAGCTCCTCTCGCGCACGTTCAAAGCAAGCCGATATCAACAACCCTGGTTTCTTCAAAGGCGTCGACATCTTTCCTCCCCATGTTCGGCGATTTGCGATTGTCATTCCGATGCTCCCATCCTTGTCCCCTGGATTTTCTTCTTCATAAAATTATTGTCACTCTCCTTCTACCATTTCAATGCCTCAATGTGTAGAATACATGGGGTAAATGTTTTCATAACCTCGTTACTAAATCCCCCTGGTGTAAACCACTCTCGTGAAGAAACTCGTCAATGTGCGCGCTGAAAACTTCAAAAATCTTAACGCGTAACCAACAGGGATGGAAATAAAAAGAAAGAGAATATTTTTTTCTTCTTTTCGATCGTTATGGGGTTTTATGGATGATCGTTGGTCTTTTCGTTCCGTAGATCGTAGAGTTGCTCTATTTCCTCAGTTTTAAGAAACTCGCCAATGTGGGCGCTGAAAACTTCAAAAATCTTAACAGGTAACCAACAGGGATGGAAATAAAAAGAAAGGGAAAATTTCTTTCCTCTTTTCGATCGTTAAGGGGTTTAATGAGGGATCGTTGGCCTTTTCGTTCCGTAGATCGTAGAGCTGCCCTATTTCCTCAGCTTTAAGAAACTCGCCAATGTGGGCGCTGAAAACTTCAAAAATCTTAATGCGTAACCATTAGGGATGGAAACAAAAAGAAAGGGAATATTTTTTTCTTCTTTTCGATCGTTAGGGGGTTTAATGAAGGATCGTTGGTCTTTTCGTTCCGTAGATCGTAGAGCTGCCCCATTTTCACGGCTTTAAGAAACTCTTCAATGTGGGTGCTGAAAACTTCAAAAATCTTAACAGGTAACCAACAGGGATGGAAATAAAAAGAAAGGGAAAATTTCTTTCCTCTTTTCGATCGTTAAGGGGTTTAATAAGGGATCGTTGTTTTTTTCGTTCCGTAGATCGTAGAGCTGCCCCATTTCCTCGGCTTTAAGAAACTCTTCAATGCGTGCGCTGAAAACTTCAAAAATCTTAACCCGTAACCAACAGCGATGGAAATAAAAAGAAAGGGCACATTTTTTCTTCTTTTCGATCGTTAGGGGGTTTAATAAGGGATCGTTGGTCTTTTCGTTCCGTAGATCGTAGAGCTGCCCCATTTGCTCGGCTTGGCGTGCGGAGCGATCGGGATCGAGATTTCCGATCCGCAGGAAAGCGGAAGCGTTTTCCCCGCCGCGTTACGCCAGTGTATATCTGCGACGGGTTCGCGGGGGATCTCTCGGAGGGTCGGGGGTGGATGGTGGAGTTGTTCATTTGAGTATGCAAATTTTCCCTCGCCCCCGCCTCGAGGCCGGGAGCGTTCCACACCCATCGGCTCAGCGCCCGTTTCCACGAAACAACATGGCGCCGCACTCGTCGGTCTTCTCGCCAATCTCGAAGAATCCGCACCCCTGTCGACCACCGACTAATTTTTCGCCCCTTCCCTTGCAAGCCGCGTTTTATTCCCTTAACCTCTTTTCGCGAGTTCCAGATTGTCCCCAGTTTGAACGATGAGGGAAGGAAACGACGCCACTTGCCCGAAAACGGCGACGAGAAGCACCCCTAATTGTCTAAATTTAATTTATAATATTTAATTTAGTAAATTGATGCAAATTATGATATTTGTGGAAATCATGAAATTTATGGAAATTATAAAATTTATGGAAATTATTATATTTATGGAAATTATGAAATTTATGAAAAATTATTATATTTATTGAAATTATGGAAATTAGGAAACCGATGCACATTACGAAATTGATGGAAATTATGAAATCTAAGAAATTCAATTTTCTATAAAAAGTTTATAAAAAATATGTATAAACAAATTGAAAAAAAATAATAATTTCATGAGGGTCGAGATCTTAGAGCCTCCACATCCACGTGGGAAAGTTTGAAATGATCTTCCGAGAAAAGCTTAACAAACGAGACGCCATTTTCTTATCACCTTAAATCTTCAAATTGTATGAGTTGACCTTAACAAATCACGTACCTTTACTTTTCCGAATCACGGTTTCGAAAAGTGATTTCCATCGGGCACATTGCGAAAGAAACGAAGGTCATTAAATAGCAAAAGTCGTTACGACTAATCGATTCGAGGGATAATCGAGGGGGAGGTTTCGACTCTCGACTGCACGTAGGGAGCGAGGGGCTCGATACGCCACGGACTAACGGGAATCAAGCAAGGATGTAATTAGAAACATTAACGTGGCGGTCAGAGCTCCGAAGTGCTCGAGAGGGTGGAAGCGAGCACTCGCGCACGCGCATTTCCTCCGCTCGCGCGCATGCGCGTCCGCTCGCTCGAGTCACGCGAAATCAGACCACCGTAACTCCACTCTTGCCGACCGCCACCTGCTCGCCATAATAACGATAGCGGGTGCCTGAAATATTAATTTTAATAAACAGCCGAGTACCGCTCGGCCGCCATAGCGATTTGAGATTATGCCAAAGTGAGTAAAGCCATACAAGAGAAAAAATTGCGGCTCGATTAAGACGTTAGAAAAGGGTCATTCTATATACATACATACATATATAAAAAGTCTAAATATTTATATTTCGACTTTTCTCCAAATTGGGTGCACCGAATCATTTTAAACTTCAGTACGTGATTATGGAGGCCCTAAGGAAGAACGTGATGATCGTGAAATTTGATTTTTCACAAAAAAATGTGATTTTGGATCTAGAAATATTAATTTTAATAAACAGCCGAGTACCGCTCGGCCGCCATAGCGATTCGAGATTATGCCAAAGCGAGTAAAGCCGTACAAGAGAAAAAATTGCGGCTCGATTAAGACGTTAGGAAAGGGTCATTCTATATACATACATACATACATATATAAAAAGTCAAAATATTTATATTTTGACTTTTCTCCAAATTGGGTGCACCGAATCATTTTCAACTTCAGCACGTGATTATGGAGGCCCTAAGGAAGAACGCTATGCTCCTGAAATTTGATTTTTCACAAAAAAATGTCATTTTGGATCTAGAAATATTAATTTTAATAAACAGCCGAGTACCGCTCGGCCGCCATAGCGATTCGAGATTATGCCAAAGTGAGTAAAGCCGTACAAGAGAAAAAATTGCGGCTCGATTAAGACGTTAGGAAAGGGTCATTCTATATACATACATACATATATAAAAAGTCAAAATATTTATATTTGCACTTTTCTCCAAATTGGGTGCACCGAATCATTTTAAACATCAGCACGTGATTATGGAGGCCCTAAGGAAGAACGCGATGCTCGTGAAATTTGATTTTTCACAAAAAATGTGATTTTGGATCTAGTCTAGGCTAAATAAAAAAGAAACGTTTGAAAAATGAAATTTCACCAGCATCCTTCCTTAGGGCCTCCATAATCACGTGTTAACGTTTGAAATTACGAGTTTTATAAATATTTCATATTTGTAATCGGCCATTTTGTCTAACTTGTTTTAAAAATTAATCCGCACATTTACATCGTGTATATCTTGAAATTATTGTAGTAACTGGTGAGACTGTGGCGTGGAAATTGAGAAATGAAATGCCCTTGAGGATGGTTGGAAGCCGAAAATGGCGAAAGATTAATCGTGGATATTCTTTAATTAGTACGTTGATAGGATATTTTATGTACGGTTATTTTAAGTGGGATTTCCGCGGGGCAATTGAATGGATTTCTAATAATGTTTAATGTTAGGGATATAGAAGCCAAGGAGCATTAGAGTAATGTATACTGCAATGTCTGTTCCTTTTCGAGCATTTAATGAATTCCTGGTAATTAAGATCAATTCCGATAAACCGGCACGAATGCCGAAACAAAAGCAGGGGCGATACCATCGCTCTGTTGAAATGCTGGCCTAAAGGAGAGATAAGTGATGGATTTTACGTTATTATTAAATGGCTACTCTTTTTCATTTTACGGTCGTGACCTAGATCTACGTTTTGAATAGAATCTGAAATAAGGTTAACCGGGAATTTCACGGCATTGTTTCAAGTAGAGCCCTACCTAACCTTTTCCGTCTTTCATATTTGAGATTCCTTTTTACAGGGAAGAAGAGATTAATATCGCACTTCTGTGTTATCATTCGAAATGATAGGAAGAAAAGGGTCAGCGAGTTGAATTTGATCGATGGTCGACTTCGGAGAGGTGTGAAGAAATATTAACACTCGAAATGATAGCAGGAGAGACACGAAGGATGTTATCATTTCGATATTGTAGACTTCAGAGAGGTATCAAGAATAATATCGTTTTAATGTTATCAACTTTAGAGATGTATGTAAAATGTCATCATTCGGTTGTCATAAGTTTCAAACGATTCGGTAGACCGAGTTTGGAGAAAAGTATCATGAACGATTGACTTTTCGGATGCCACCTTCACATCCCCTTAAGGTGAAGTGAAACATCCTTCAAATTAGTCGATTCGAATACAGCACTTTTTTTAAGGGTATTAGATCAAACTGTCGAAAACTTTGACACATCACTCCTGATCATCTAAGAATTGTCCTGACACATTCAAAATTTGGATTTTTCAAAAAAATGTTTTAACTCAGCCCAGACCAGAACCAATATGGCGTCGAGCTCTCATATTTCGATCGATATACAATTATCGAAGGCTCTGATATGAGAATCGAAAGGGTCAGGACAATTTTACGACAATTTAGAACACTCTGGTAATCGATAAACTCGCATTTGAACGGGATAAAGGCAAAAAAAGTGTTGTATGCGCTTCTTTGCTAAAACGATGGTAATACGAGGTCTCGAAGTGAAAATTTAATTCACCTGGAAATCACAGGTGGCGCAGGGGGTTCCTCCGCAGTCAATTAGGGCCCCAGAAGGCACGAATCCAGAGGATTTCTGGAGTTTTACATCGATTTCTTTATAATTATTGTACGAAAACGACAGGTGGAGTATGCCATTTGGTACAATACCCAATATAATTCGACCCAGCTGTTAATATAAAAACGAACGTCAGCAACGTAGGCATTTAGAAAAATCTTCTTTATCAACGTGGATCAAGTTCCTCGTCCTTCACCTTAAGGTGAAGTGAAATAAACGTGGAGTATGCCATTGTACCAAATGGCATACTCCACCTGTCGTTTTCGTACAATAATTATAAAGAAATCGAAGTGAAACTCCAGAAATCCTCTGGATTCATGCTTTCTGGGGCCCTAATTGACTGCGGAGGGACCCCCTGCGCCATCTGTGATTTCCAGATCAATTAAAGTTTCACTCCGAGACCCCGTATTCCCATCGTTTTAGCATAGAAGCGCATACAACACTTTCTTTGCCCTTATCCCGTTCAAATGCGAGTTTATCGATTACGAGAGTGTTCTAAATTGTCGTAAAATTGTCCTGACCCTTTCGATTCTCATATCAGAGCCTTCGATAATTGTATATTGATCGAAATATGAGAGTTCGACGCCATTTTGGTTCTGGTCTGGGCTGAGTTAAAAAATTTTATGAAAAAATCCAAATTTTGAATGTGTCAGGACAATTCATAGATGATCAGGAGTGATGTGTCAAAGTTTCGGACAGTTTGGTCTAATACCCTTAAAAAAAAGTGTTGTATTCGAATCGACTGATTTGAAGGGGGTTTCACTTCACCTTAAACTATCGTTTCAGTCGTATACCATGAACGTCGTTTAAACGTAGTCCGTACGTAAAATAATCGTTCATAACCGTTTACTATAAGTTGAAATAACGTTTTCACGTGCATACATTCTGACTTCCCCTATTTTCGGTTTATTGAGTAAGCGAGTAAACGAGTAAACGAGTCGACAAGGTGCGAGGAACGAGGGCCGCCTCGAGTCCCAACAAATTTCGAGCGATTAAAGCGCCGTAAAACGGCCGAGTCGGCCGACACGGATACCCTTTTAAGGGGGCGACTTAGGAGCTAAATAGAGCCGTGATTAGGTGGGCGAGCGGGACAGTCTCCGAGACTCCGTTAAGATAACCCGAGTGCCTATACTAATATCGTGCCAGGTCCAAAGATAGAACGCGCGTGTACGGATCCGCCCGGAAAAAGGACGACTTCGGACCTCGATGGAGAGGTCGAGGAAGAGGTGCAAGTGCATCCCTTCCGTTCCCCTTGGAGCACTGTCTTCGCTTCCCGGGAAAAAAAAAAAAGAAAAAAAAAAGTGCACTTTCGGAGCGACTCCAGCGAAATGGATGTTAACCACTTTCGCCTCGTGTAGTATAGTCTAAGGCTATTTCGAGACTTATGCGACGAGGTTGAAAAGCGAACAGGATGAGTCGTGACAAATCGATGAGTCTTATGCGAACGGTATATCAGACACATGTATATATGTATATTGAAAACTGCCGGTTTTCCTTGCAGGGATTGAAAGAGGGCGAAATTTTGAATCGAAAGTCTCTTGGCCGTTTTTTTATCTGACCGTTCCTTGAGGAGTTATTGGAAATTCGCGTCGACCAATGGCAGCTCGCCGCCATTGCGCACCTCGGCCACGCACTCCCTCACCGGGCGAGGTTATTAATTAATAACTCGGTAACCGATGGTCCGATGAGAAAGTGGAAAAGGAACTTTCGATTCGAAATTTCGAAACGGTCCGATAGAAAAATCGGCAGTTTTGGAATAGGTAAGCTGTATGGAGGTGTAGGGAATAATTTCAAAATAGGGATTTTTGGTCATGGAGGCAAAACGATCAACTCTGGTGTCTTGATGATTAATAGTTAATAACCAATAATTATTTGAAAGTTTTCTTTTTCTAGTTAATGTATTTTTTGTAGTTTCCTTTTTTAGCGTGTCTTCTTTTGAGGAGGAGCCATAAGGTGTCCATTACCTATACCTCCGCAAAACCCATAGAGCTCCTAAATCTCCTCCACGCTTTATCTCCTGATTTACAGACTCCGTTTTATCTTCTTGCTTTATCGATTTACGCCGCGACGCGGCGGATGGAGCACGAGCTCACCCGACTCTGCGAAACGCTACAAAAAGACATAAATCCCAGGAACAAAAGCGCATTTAGATTTACGAGCCGCTTTTAGTCGCGATCATTCCGACGAAATTACTTTCGATTATGTGGCGCCGTTTACGCCGTCACCTCTCTGCATTTAGTAACTCTTCGTTATAAACAAATCCATCAACGACAGTCACTTCCGGTGGAATTAAAATCCACCTCCAATATATTGAAAAGTAAAAATAACCGGAAAATACGAAACACTATTTCTAATTTCGTGAGTGTAAAATATAGTGACGATTTAACAAGTTATTACATCTTCTAGGACATATGTAAACACGAAAATATTTCTAAAAAATGTGTTTAAAATTCTTTAGAATTTCATGTTTTCAAAATGGCGGATGCACCATATATGTATTCGCTAGGTTATAATCGTCTTTCGGCACACGTGTAAACACGTAAAAACTTTTGAAGAATAATTAGTTTGGTGCTTTTATCCAAAATTCTGTCGATTTAAGAGATTAATGTAAAATTTCTACATGGATTTATTATTTTCTACATTACATAACGCATTGTACTTACCAAATCCCCCTGCAGACGCCATTTTGAAATCGTTAATTTCCTCTTGCGAGATAACTCGGAGCGTCGAAAATAAAATTGGGGAAAAGAAATTTAGGTTTTAGGAGAAATTTGTAGGGTGGTAAAAATGCAACTGGTGGGATATTATTGCACCAGTTGCATTTCGAAAAGACAGGCCCCATATGCGTGAGTGGACACGCTGACAGAGACATTTCATTTGTGAACAGCTGCTCGTATCGCATTAACGCGTATAAATTAGCTACAAGGCCCAATGGAGATAAAGCCCCGTGTCGGACTTTAAAGTATCCACGAGTGCTTTTTGGGGGACACCGTTGCCAGAGGAATGTTTTCGAAATTGAGATATCCGCTCTGGAGTACTAAACGAAATCGTTTCCATTTATAAAGGTCCCGTTGCACTCTCTTGTCGCTCCGAGAAATTATGGCCGCGCCTTTAGACGTTACACTATGTGCTAGACCGTAATATATGGAATGATTCTCCGTTGACACGGCGCAGAAATGATTACACGCATCGGTTTAAGCTATCGTTCAAAAGGCCGAGTCGTAATGGTTTCTCGTGAGAATAATGGTACTAACGCGACATACCGGATGGCCGCCATTTTGTTTCTTAGGAGATAGTAATTCAATTTATCGATACTCCGTTTCCCTAATGGCACGCTGAGAGAAAAAATTCATTGTACCATGTTTAGATATAGATATTTATAGCGATTCATTCAACAGTAAAGTTTAATTTGTGGGAGACTCTGTAAACATGTGACTTATCCTTTTACATGTTCTCGTATGAATCCGATGGAACTACTAAAAAGGAAATCAGGGATGTTAAATTCAAATGCACCTGTATCTTAAGATAACCTACATTTGCAATATGTATAATGATATTTTTATCTACCCATTTGCATTCCGCACTTCCCTAAACATCGAAAATCTTGGCGATAATTCGCCATGCGAGTGGATCTCCATTTTTTAATAACAATTTTCACCGCTGGTGTAATTATGTCGCCAAACGAGAAAAAGGTTTCTAACAAATTTTCACCCTCGTCCAACTTGGCGACAATTCACCATGCGAGTGGATCTCCATTTTTTAATAACAATTTTCACCGCTGATGTAATTATGTCACCAAACGAGAAAAAGGTTTCTCAAAAATTTTCACCCGCGTCCCACGTGGCGACAACTCGCCATGCGAGTGGATCTTCATTTTTTAATAACAATTTTCACCGCCGATGAAATTATGTCGCCAAACGAGAAAAAGGTTTCTCAAAAATTTTCACCCTCGTCCCACTTGGCGGCAACTCGCCATGCGAGTGGACCTTCATTTTTTAATAACAATTTCCACCGCCAATGTAATTATATCGCGAAATAAGAAAAATGTTTCTCAAGAATGTATAAAATTGAAAGTTTGCAATCTGAAGGCGCGTTTCCACCCTCGTCCGACTTGGCGACAACTCGCCATGCGAGTGGACCTTAATTTTTTAATAACAATTTTCACCGCCTATGTAATTATATCGTGAAACAAGAAAAATGTTTCTCAACAATTTTCACCCTCGTCCCACTTGGCGACAACTCGCCATGCGAGTGGACCTTAATTTTTTAATAACAATTTTCACCGCCTATGTAATTATATCGCGAAACAAGAAAAAAGTTTCTCAAGAATGTATAAAATTGAAAGTTTGCAATCTGAAGGCGCGTTTTCACCCTCGTCCAACTTGGCGACAACTCGCCATGCGAGTGGATCTTGAACGGGTTACGAAGCGCGAGCGGTGTTTAATAAAAATAATGATAATATGAGCATTTCTTATCGCGGTAATGAGAGTCGGGACTGGGCTATCTACCCGGCGCATGTCCGTGATAACCAGGATGCATCAATCATTCCCCCCCCTCGCCGTCCCGCCACGGCCGGACTCTCTTCTCCGGTAATAAAGACGAAACTTTACGGTACCGTCCTTCGGAGTTGTCGCCGGTCCGGCAGGGCACAGGTTCCACTTCTCGCCGAACTTTCGAGGAGCGCTGTATGCGATAAGTGACACATTGTCCACGTCAAGAAATATCTATAAGAATGCAAATCCCCGCAAAGAAAATGAATTCATTCAGCGAGTATTTCTTCGAATAATTTCGAAGAAATATTTCGTTAATTCAAAGGATTTCACTCAAATCAATTGTCATAATTGCGAAGAAACGTTGCATTAAGTTTATTCGAGTTCATTTGCGTACTTGATAATTTCAATAGAATCAAAGAAACATTTTGTTAATTCAAAGAATACTGATTTGACTGGGGAAAAAAAAAACTGGAATAAATTGGATGCAACGTTTCTTTGGAATTATGACAATTTATTTCAACTTATTTGAGTGAAATTATTCTTCGAATTAACGATATGATCCTTCGTCACCGTTAAAAGTAATATTTCTATGGTTGCAGGAATTTGAATTCTCAGGGCGGCTTTTGGAAAATTGTTCGGTTATTCTCGTATCCCGGTTTCATGCTCGAATCCAAGGCTTCGGTTAATTTCCCGGCGTTATCACAGCCGTGGAATAATGCCCTGCAAAACCAGGATGTTAAAGGAGATTACGACGGTCACGCTCCTGCCGGGGAATATTTAAAGTATCGCGCCCCTCGGCGCGTCGGAATCATTACCGCAACAATGAAGTCGCCACTTAGGAGAGATGATCTTTCCTTCGCAAAGCGGTCGACACGGTGCCGAGAGTAGCTTCCAGAAAATCGGAAAAGGATCGCCGCATATCCGGTGCGAAAAAGCGAGCGGAAATAATGATTTTGCCGAGTGGCAAGCTCGCGCGAGTGCGCGCGCAGACGTCCCTTTCCCTCTTTCCCTCTTTTAACCTCACTTTCAGCGCGAACTCTCGCGCGTGTCCACCGGCCGTGGACGGCCGCGATAATTGAGTCGGCAATGCGTATAAACCACAACATGGCGGCCGGACAGATAATTAAATAACAATTACGCTCAGGTGGGCCGCGCGACGCGACGCGCGTTCCACTCTAGTCGAGGTTTCGGCCGCGCCCGTCGAAGGGCGCCACCAGCGGCGCCAATGTGGAAATAAATATATTCTTGTATATGAGAAAATAAATATATGTGGAAATAGATAAATTTTCGCCATAACATACTATTATATTACCTTAAGGTGAAGTGAAACATCCTTCAAATCAGTCGATTCGAATACAACTCTTCTTTTTAAGGGTATTAGACCAAACTGTCCAAAACTTTGACACATCATTCCTGATCATCTAAGAATTGTCCTGACACATTCAAAATTTGGATTTTTCAAAAAAATTGTTTAACTCAGTCCAGACCAGAACCAAAATAGCGTCGAGCTCTCATATTTCGATCAATATACAATTATCGAAGGCTCTGATATGAGAATCGAAAGGGTCAGGACAATTTTACGACAATTTAGAACACTCTGGTAATCGATAAACTCGCATTTGAACGTGATAAAGGCAAAAAAGTGTTGTATGCGCTTCTTTGCTAAAACGATGGTAATACGAGGTCTCGAAGTGAAAATTTAATTCACCTGGAAATCACAGGTGGCGCAGGGGGTTCCTCCGCAGTCAATTAGGGCCCCAGAAGGCACGAATCCAGAGGATTTCTGGAGTTTTACATCGATTTCTTTATAATTATTGTACGAAAACGACAGGTGGAGTATGCCATTTGGTACAATACCCAATATAATTCGACCCAGCTGTTAATATAAAAACGAACGTCAGCAACGTAGGCATTTAGAAAAATCTTCTTTATCAACGTGGATCAAGTTCCTCGTCCTTCACCTTAAGGTGAAGTGAAATAAACGTGGAGTATGCCATTGTACCAAATGGCATACTCCACCTGTCGTTTTCGTACAATAATTATAAAAAAATCGAAGTAAAACTCCAGAAATCCTCTGGATTCATGCTTTCTGGGGCCCTAATTGACTGCGGAGGGACCCCCTGCGCCATCTGTGATTTCCAGGTCAATTAAATTCTCACTTCGAGACCTCGTATTACCATCGTTTTAGCAAAGAAGCGCATACAACGCTTTTTTGCCTTTATCCCGTTCAAATGCGAGTTTATTGATTACCAGAGTTCTCTAAATTGTCGGAAAATTGTCCCGACCCTTTCGATTCTCATATCAGAGCCTTCGATGATTGTATATTGATCGAAATATCAGAGCTCGACGCCATTTTGGTTCTGGTCTGGACTGAGTTTAACAATTTTTTTGAAAAATCCAAATTTTGAATGTGTCAGGACAATTCTTAGATGATCAGGAGTGATGTGTCAAAGTTTCGGACAGTTTGGTCTAATACCCTTAAAAAAAAGTGTTGTATTCGAATCGACTGATTTGAAGGGGGTTTCACTTCACCTTAATAGTGTACTGGAAGACCTCGGTAGCCAAGCAGGGCTTCTCCATACCTTTATTGACGAGTTCGAGAGGGAATGAAATGATTTTAAAAATTTCTAGAGCAAGTGAAGGGTAATAATAATTTTTCCTGGTAATCGTTGCTTCGTCAACCACGCGTTTACACGGTTTCTTTGCTCTGCGAGTCTCGCTTGAGAAAACCGCAATCGGCCGGCATATGGCGGACATGACCGAAACGGCGATTCATCCCGGATCTTTCATTTCTGACGACGCCCCTGCATTTTTCCTCCACTCGCATACTACTTCCGCAGCCGGTCGTCCGCGAAAACGCACCCCTTGGTTTTTTTCTCTTTACACTTTGCGCCCGTTTCCACGGTAAAACGGAAGTAAGGGCGACGCGTGGCGTCGCTCGAGTTACTTTTATAGCGGAGGACTGCGCCGCGCTTGAGAAATGTTTCGCGTTGGAATTGTTGCCGTTGTCAGTTTTCCACCCCAAACCTCGACTTACTTCCGCCGTCAATGCGAAAAGAAAGAAGGGCGGAATGCGAGAAGAAAGAGCTGCGAAATTGTAAAAACCGCGTTGTGCTGTAAAATATATAACGTGATATTAAGGCTAGGTGAAATAATTTGGCCTCGAATTATATATGAAACTTTTCTAGTACCAGTACGTCGCATCGTTTGGAGCTTTACCACGTGAATGGAGGTCCTAACACCCATGATATTTCAATATCTCTTATTGTTTATAGATATTTTCCAAACTTTTTTATAAAAAATAACAATTCATGGTGGTCGAGACCTTTCTTCTCGTCTCCATATATTCACGTGCTGAAGTTCCAAACGATTCGGTGCACCGAGGGTGGAGAAAAGTTTTAGAAAAGCTTTCTCATAACGAGAGATTAAAAATATAATTTTCTCAATTAAAAAAAGTTAAGGGGTGAGCCTTCGGGGGTAGTTGCCCCGGCCAATATTTTTTTTCGGGAAAATCCAAGGACACGTCGTATTTCCTTCGTGTTCATACACAACATAAATTTTTCTCAAATTTTTAGACTTGAATTTGACCCTTGAGTCCTGACCCTCGTGAAATTTAATTTTCTATAAAAAGTGTTGAGAATGTCTATAAACGAATTAAAAAAAAACATTGAAATTTCATGAGCGTCAGAACTTTTCTTATAGCCTCTATATTCACAGTGTCGAGTTTAAAATGATTCGGTACACCCAGTTTGGAGGAAAGTTTCATAAAGGAGACCTCTTTGACGTCACTTTCACGTCACCTTAATTTAGTCAGAAATTAACTTACGATTGTGTTAGTTTTTTTATGTATTAATAGTATTCGTTGTCTCTCTGTGGTTGCGAGTCCGTGAAAATAGGAAAATGGGATATCTAGTCGATGATCGGGTCGTATCGGCAATCGCCGAAATACCTGCGATTAGTATACGAGAAAAGTCTATTTCCGTCAGACTCACCTGACCATCTGTCGGCCCATCTTTCTTCGTGACGGGTCGTTGTCGACGAGATCGCTCGGGCCATTTTGTGGAAGCCGACGTATCGTTTCCGCCCTGCAGGGGCGCCGCTCTTCGAGGCACCACATTGAGATCGTAATTGTGAACGAATTCACTCTCTCCCTTTAGTCACTACCGAAAATGGGCTACCGAAATGCCCGCCCGAATCCCACGATCCACATTCCGGGGCGCCAAATTAGACTTTTCCGTGGATAGCTTTTTTTCCGCCATTGCGGGTCCCACTGGCCTCCCGGAAAGGACGGGTGGTCATGAAACTGCGAAAGTGACCGATAATTGAGCCGCTCAGTGCACACATCGACTAACTCCACTTTTTGAAAAATCTTAAATTTAGGTGTCAAAGCACTTGGTATAGTCATAACTTTTTATATTTATAATATCTTTCCTGATTAATAGAGATTAACACCATTAAACGGCAACATTTTTTTTGGCATTGAATAATAAGTAATTTATTTCAGAAGCCATTTTGATTAACTCCGTACTCTAATGTAAATCGTAGACGAATACCTGGCAGTATAGTATTATTGGATTATCTGTTGCGGCCGTACATCGACGCTTTTTTTTTTTAAACAGCCGAAGATGCTTTCCCCCTTTCAACAATATGAGTAATAAAATCGCATCAGCAAGCAGATAGAAAGAAGCGCAATGCAGACGGTAGTTAGTATAACGGTGATCTCTCACGCTGAATGTTACCGTATACTTCACCAATATTACACGGACTACATATTTTTTGCTCTTTTCAACATTACTCCCTGATTGTTTTTAAAGAACTAAATATTATACCGTTATAATCAAGATGAGTGAAACTAATAACAATGTGGATGTGGAAAGCAGTGATGATTCTTCAATACGATTTATCAGCAGAAAGTCTGGGGCAAGAAGACGTTTATCGTGTTTCTCGGATTCATCCGATTGCAACGGTACAAATTCCCCAACCAACACATCGATTGGGAGGAAAAGAAGTCGTAATCCTGATAAATGGGCACGAAATTTACAAAAGCATAACGGAACAAAAGGTTTGGCATACAGGAATAGGGGAGTTCATGAGCAGTGCGTTATTCTTTAGGGTCTCCACTCTTTTTTGGCTATTCTTTCTTATTAATTTTATATACCGTTAGATGAAAACTATAACTGTATTTATGTATTCTACATTATATATTTGAAGTTATATTGTAATAGGAATTTTAAAAAAGAATCTACATTACTTCATCGCATTTCTTAACTTTTTGTTTTATGGAGTTAATCAATATGTGCACTGAGCGGCTCAATTGTTCCACCGAGTGTCGTAAATCCACCCCCGGACATATAAATACTTAAAAGTTATATACACCAAGAGAAAAAAATTCCTGGAACCAAAGAGATATTTTTTGCACCGTGCCAAAGAAATTGTATGTTAACTCAGAAGAGTAATTATGGAAAGAAACTGGGATTAATTGGATGCAACGTAATTTTGACAATTGGTTAGAATTTATTTCAGTCAAATTATTGGTTCATTGGAATGTTTTTTATTTTTTTTTTCTGGAAGAAGGAAAAGCGAAGATTCTTTGGATTTTCTCTCGCCTCAAGAGAACCGTGAGAAACCATTTTGGGTGCGAAAATCAATTACGAGTATAATGGGATAAGATGTTGAAGGAACAATTGGCAAGGAATCGTTACCGCGGCCATTGTGTTCTTTCACCGAGGTCGTAATAGGGCCCACCAGGGCAGAGAAAGGAGGAGAAGAGAGGGAACTGGGCTGAAGAGAGACGGAGAGAAAAACAATGTCTCTGAAAATTGGAGAGAGAGAAAATCCTCGACAGGTTAGGTTCGTCAGAGCCAATTATTTGGGGGCCCATTCATCGGGTATCCGAAAGTCGGGAGAAGTCCCAGTGCCTCGGGGCCTTACCACGAAATCTCTTTTTAATGATCACGATCGCGGGTAGGCCCTTCCCGAAATCTCCACATCCGGTGGCCGACTCGAAATTGGATGACAGCTCGAGAAAATCGGCATCCGGCGGCATCAAGGGCAATTTTCGATCCGGAAAACTCAAAAAGTCCCCATCCGACGCCATTTTTTAAGTACGATAAAGCGCGCGATAAGACATCTCGTATTTATTCCTGAAATCATGGACATTACTGAAAATCACTCTCACAGTTTTAAGGCCGAACGTCATTTTTCTTACCGAGTTGCATTGTTGTTTTTTCATATCAAACGAGAGGCTATATCACTTTGAAATCAGTGAAAACGATTTCCTTCTTTGAAAGCCAACTGCCTTTGATTCCACATGGATTTCATATGGGAATGACACTTTCACTAACACCTTAAAGTGATGTGAAAGTGGCGTCGAAGAGGATTTGTTCATAAAACTTTTCTCTCAACTCGGTTTACCGAATAGTTTTAAATTTTACAACGTGTATAAGGAAGGTCCTGAAACTCATGAAATTTCAATTCTTTTCAAATTTGTCTATAGGTATTTTAAAAATAGTTTGTAAAAAATGAAATTTCCCGAGTTTTTGGACCTACCTTAGTGTCTCTATATTCACGTTTGAAAGTATGAAACGATTTGAGACACCCAGTTCGTAGAAAAGTTTTATGAACGATTGAGCTTTCGGATGCCACTTTCACATCCCCTTAAGGACGAAAACATTGCAAATGATAATAGAAACTATGAAATGGACATTGTTTTTATATGTTTAGAAGATCCGAGGAAATTAAAGATGGCCGCCACTTTCACATCCCCTTAAGGATGAAAACATTGCAAATGATAAGAGAAACTATGAAATGGTCATTGTTTTTGTGTGTTTAGAAGATCCGAGGAAATCAAAGATGCCACTTCACATCCCCTTAAGTACGAAAACATTGCAAATGATAATAGAAACTATGAAATGGTCATTGTTTTTATGTGTTTAGAAGATCCAAGGAAATCAAAGATGCCACTTCACATCCCCTAAAGTACGAAAACATTGCAAATGATAATAGAAACTATGAAATGGTCATTGTTTTTATGTGTTTAGAAGATCCAAGGAAATCAAAGATGCCACTTCACATCCCCTAAAGTACGAAAACATTGCAAATGATAATAGAAACTATGAAATGGTCATTGTTTTTATGTGTTTAGAAGATCCAAGGAAATCAAAGATGCCACTTCACATCCCTTTAAGGACGAAAACATTGCAAATGATAAGAGAAACTATGAAATGGACATTGTTTCTATATGTTCAGAAGATCCAAGGAAATCAAAGATGGCCGCCACTTTCACATCCCCTTAAGGACGAAAACATTGCAAATGATAGTAGAAACTATGAAATGGACATTGTTTTTATGTGTTTAGAGGATCCGAGGAAATCAAAGATGCCACTTCACATCCCCTTAAGGACGAAAACATTGCAAATGATAGTAGAAACTATGAAATGAACATTGTTTTTATGTGTTTAGAGGATCCGAGGAAATCAAAGATGCCACTTCACATCCCCTTCAGGACGAAAATATTGCAAATGATAAAAGAAACTATGAAATGGTCATTGTTTTTGTGTGTTTAGAAGTTCCGAAGAAATCAAAGATGGCCGCCGCAGGTCCCTTCCTTTTCAGCTTCACCCTGCTCTACGTCTCTTTCTTTGCACATTCACGGGAATCTAGACTTTCTTTGTGGACATCTCTCGGAACTTTGGGGATCCTTTCAGGCAACATCGCTGGGGCGATTCTCGCCCACGTCGTTCTGCTTTTCCGGGCAGATATTGTGGTTAACCTGTGCTTTCGACCAATAAATTAACACCGTCTGTCGGCTCGGCCATTACGGCCGAGTTTCGCTCTTACCAGTTTCCTACGATTGACGCCGAGTCGGAGCCATTAGCCGCGAGTGAGGTCCAAATTTCTAAATGGGCCCCCTAAATTTCTGTTTTCTAGCAATAAAGCTTAATCACGGAGATGATGAACATGAAAAATAGTGGATATCCAAAATATTCCCTACTGCACTCATTAAGGTGATATGAAAGGGTCTTCCACACCTATTTCAAACCGTCAAAATGTTCATAAGACTTTTCTCCAAACGTATTATGGAGGCCTTAAGGAAGAACGCGATACTCATGAAATTTCATTTTTCAAAAATAAATACGTGTGCTCGGTGCTAGTCAGGAATAAATAAAAAAGAATTCTTTTTAAAAGAAATTTCACGACCAACGCGTTCTTCCTTAAGGCGATGCGAAAGTGGCGTCAAGGAGGTCTCGTTTATGAAACTTTTCTCCGAACTAGGGATATCGAATCGTTTCAAACTTTACAATGTGAATATGGAGGCTGTAAAGAAGATCCTGACGCCCATAAATTTTCAATTTTTTAAAAATTACTTTATAGATATTTTTAAACATTTTTGTAAAAAATAAAATTTCATGAGCAGTGCGTTATTCTTTAGGGTCTCCATAATCACGTGTTAAAGTTTCAGATAATTCGGTGCACCCAGTTTGGAATTAAATTTTATAAATATTTTGACGTTTCTATATGTATGGAATGTCTCTTTAACAACCCCTTAACCCTTTAATTCGAAACCACTCCAGCGGAACAGGTACTATTTCTGTGAAAAGTTCCCAAACATGAAGAAAAACATATCCGTATGTATTTTAGGAATTTGTCACTCACGTGCCATCCATTCGTACACGAGTCGAAATGCTTCAACGCTAATGAGATTTTTCTCTAAATTTAGCCGGCTGGCTCGAGAGGAAGGAAACTGAAACGCCGTTTCTCCTGCATTCTGATAACCGTAACAATATAGATGTTACGGTGAAACACCGAAATCTGGAGAATGTCGACTTTCACCGGTGAATGTCAACATTCACATAGTCGCTTAGTGTATGTCCGAAATACTTGCTAAATACCCTTATTTCTGACTTACACCGGTAAATGTTGACATTCACCGGTGTGTGATTGTCGACACACACTGGAGAGGGTCCGAATGTACAACAATGTAATGAAATATTCGATCTTTCACCGACGTACTTGGTATCTGTTGACATTCACCGGTGAATGTCGACATTCTCCAATTTCGGTCATTCACCGTAACATAGATACGCAGTGACGTCTTCGCGCGTTCCTAACCTCAAAAAAGCGGAGGGCGGATTCGCAGCATGCCGATTCCTGGAGGAGGGAAAAGGAGGAAGTGGAGGAGAGAAGGAGAGGGAGAACACAGGGGGTGTCAAATCGAATTACCAGGGCACGATCGCGTTAACAAATCCTTGCGGAGTCGGCGTTAATGAACGTCGCCGGAAGTGGCGGGTCGCAGCTTCCGGTCCGCTTGGGGGCTGGCAACTCCGGTTACGAAGGGGACAGAATGCGTGTCCGCGATAAAATCACCTAATTGTTACGCTAAGCGTATGTGAATGGCCACCGTATGTAGCGGTTTTCATATTACGCCGGCGAGATCGAGTCCGGGTAGTTAAGGTGGAAACCTACGCGCCCGGGAACACGCACCGGCTTAAACGCTACCGAGAACAGTCACTTCCGGTCATGTGTGGGAATCGGACCGTTGGTAACGCGGATCCGACCGTGAAGCGTCCGGCCGGTCTCGTGATTCTGAAATCCCCGCGAGAGATGGAACGGCCATTCCATGGTTCCCTGGTTCCATGATTCCCTGGTTCCGTGATTCCATGATTCCATAATTCCATGATTCCGTGATTCCATGACTTCCCCTTAATGGCGACACCTGCCTTACGCGACCATTGGTTAACCTCAAACTGAACTGACAATTCTTTTTACTATTTTTCGCTCTTTTATATGTAACCGATTTCATTTTATCGCAGAATTATTTTGGCGCATGCATATTTTTTTATCAACCAATTATTTTTTCTCACTGCGTAATTCCATGACTTCCCCTTAACGGCGACACCTGCCCTACACGACCATTGGTTAACCTCAAACTGAACTGACAATTCTTTTTACTATTTCTCGTTCTTTTATATGTATCCGATTTCATTTCATCGCAGAATTATTTTGGTGCATGCATATTTTTTTTATCAACCAATTATTTTGGCGCATGCATATTTTTTTTATCAACCAATTATTTTGGCGCATGCATATTTTTTTTATCAACCAATTATTTGGCGCATGCATATTTTTTTTATGAATCAATTATTTTTTCTCACTGCATGATTCCATGACTTCCCCTTAACGGCGACACCTGCCCTACACGACCATTGGTTAACCTCAAACTGAACTGACACTTCTTTTTACTATTTATCGCTCTTATATATGCATCCTATTTCATTTCATCGCAGAATTATTTTGGTGCATGCATATCTTTTTTTTATCAATCAATTATTTTTTCTCACTGCATGATTGCATGACTTCCCCCTAACGGCGATAACACGTGCCCTGGATGACCATTGGTTAACCTCAAACTGAACTGACAATTCTTTTTACTATTTTTCGCTCTTTTATATGTAACCAATTTAATTTCATCGCAGAATTATTTTGGCGCATGCATATTTTTGTTTTTATCAATCAACTATTTTTTTCTCACTGCGTAATTCCATGACTTCCCCTTAACGGCGACACCTGCCCTACGCGACCATTGGTTAACCTCAAACTGAACTAACAATTCTTTTTACTATTTTTCGTTCTTTTATATGCAATCGATTTAATTTCATCGCAGAATTATTTGGCGCATGCATATTTTTTTTTATCAACCAATTATTTTTTTTCACTGCATAATACCATGACTTCCCCCTAACGGCGATAACACGTGCCCTGGATGACCATCGGTTAACGTCAAACTGAACTGACAATTCTTTTTACTATTTTTCGCTCTTTTATATGTAATCGATTTAATTTCATCGCGGAATTATTTTGGCGCATGCATATTTTTTTATCAGCCAATTATTTTTTCTCACTGCGTAATTCCATGACTTTCCCCTAACGGCGATAACACATGTCCTGGATGACCACCGATTAACCTCAAACTGAACTGACAATTCTTTGTACTATTTCTGGCTCTTTTGTATGTATTCGATTTCAACGAATTTCGTTTACCCGATTTGACATTTCTTTGTACGCATTTCATCGCAGAATTATTTTGGCGCATGCATATTTTTTTTATCAACCAACAATTTTTTCTCACTGCATGCTTCCATGACTTCCCCCAAACGGCGACACCATGAAGCATCGGTTAACCCCAAACAAAACTAATCATTCTTTTTATTATTTCTGGCTATTTTATATGTATCGGTCCGATTTGAAAGATATATAACCTTAAACAGTGAACCGATCATGACCATGACCGAAAGTAAAATATTATCTAATATTGGGCCGAAGTCTGAGATATCATTGTAGGTCATCGTGGCCAAGATGGAGCAGTCAACGCCCGACTACCGTGCATCGCCGGCCTCTCGAGGAAGTCGTTTCCACATCGAGACCAGTTGTGCCAACCGATCCGACTTGGACCACGAGTGGACACCAATGACCGCTAACCGGTCGCGGAGATGGCGAAATAAATCACTCGGCGGCGGGGGTTGGCAAGAAGGGACAAAGAGATGGGAGGAAAAGCAGGACGTCGTTCTCTGGGGAACATAATTAGAAGTTGTACCTCCTTCAGGGGACCGATAAGGCGTCGGGCTCTTCGCGGTCATTATTTCCGTGTTTAGATAACCGAGAGTCGACTCGGGCCCGCGGAATGCCACGAAAATATTTTGGCCGTCGAAGACGAGCACTGGGAAAGCATAGCCACGGCCAAGACCTCCCTGCAATCCAAGAATCGAACGGCGGGCGTCAGCCGCACAATTCCTGGAAATATCACATTTATTGACTACATTGCCGGGGTTTTATCACTGCCAGATTAATTTCTATCCTTCTTCGGGGTAGTTTCAGAGCGAATAGAGAGAGGTGAAGGATGAAATTGGGCCTTATTTCTCGGAAAGGAGATTTTTCAAGTTACGGGGCATCGAAGGCAGAGATGGACTGGTTCTATCCGATCTCGTCGCGTCGTAATCGGACCGGGCCCGGTCGATTCCTTCCGTCTGACCCAATGGTTGGGCCTCGTGTCCGAATGCCTCGACCCGACATACCGATGCACTCCGCCAATAAATGAAGCTCGTAATTTATAGATAATGGCAGTTCGATCGTGATTCCGTGCCTCCTTTTCCCGGGAGCGGGGGGAGCATGGGCCCCTCCTGCACCCACAAGGGGGGCCCTAGGGCCCAAGGGTTCCCACGAGGCCGCGGTCGTTATAAAAATTAAACGGCGTTCATACGATTGATTATTGCAATTACGTATCATTGGTCGGGGCCCCTTCGCTCTGGGATCTATGGCCCCGAACGCGGGCCCAAACGCGCATTAGAAGGCCTAATAAGTCGGTTTTCGGAGATAATCCGACGGGTGTGTCATTTCTCGTAATTTCATGGGCGACCGCCACGAAATGCCGCGCAGGAGTCGGGCCCCGAAGATTACACTCATTCAGAGATCTCTACTCTCTCCTTTCGCCTCTATCCAACTTTTTTCTCTCCATTCAGGCCCCGCGTTTCTTTTCCGAGGCCGGGGCCCAAGGCTTTTTCGAGTTTCTTCCCGTTCATTCAGTACTCGAGATAGAGAGGAAGATAGAGGTTAGGAAAAAGGAGAAGTGGGCCCCTTAAGACCGGCCCGATTCGAGGGGCCCACTGTGTCCAACATCGGGCCCGACGTTTGTCGAATTTGACTAATCCAGTATCCGTATCGGTCCAAACTACTTATACCCTAAAGAAAGCTATAAAAATCTCTGAGTGACGTTTGAGCCGCTCAGTGCACACATCGACTAACTCCACTTTTTGAAAAATCTTAAATTTAGGTGTCAAAGCACTTGGTATAGTCATAACTTTTTATATTTATAATATCTTTCCTGATTAATAGAGATTAACAGCATTAAACGACAACATTTTTTTGGGCATTGAATAATAAGTAATTTATTTCAGAAGCCATTTTGATTAACTCCATTCTCTAATGTAAATCGTAGACGAATACCTGGCAGTATAGTATTATTGGATTATCTGTTGCGGCCGTACATCGACGCTTTTTTTTTTTAAACAGCCGAAGATGCTTTCCCCCTTTCAACAATATGAGTAATACAATCGCATCAGCAAACAGATAGAAAGAAGCGCAATGCAGACGGTAGTTAGTATAACGGTGATCTCTCACCCTGAATGTTACCGTATACTTCACCAATATTACACGGACTACATATTTTTTGGTCTTTTCAACATTACTCCCTGATTGTTTTTAAAGAACTAAATATTATATCGTTATAATCATGATGAGTGAAACTAATAACAATGTGGATGTGGAAAGCAGTGATGATTGTTCAATACGATTTATCAGCAGAAAGTCTGGTGCAAGAAGACGTTTATCGTGTTTCTCGGATTCATCCGATTGCAACGGTACAAAATCCTCAACAAACACATCGATTGGGAGGAAAAGAAGTCGTAATCCTGATAAATGGGCACGAAATTTACAAAAGCATAACGGAACAAAAGGTTTGGCATACAGGAATAGGGGAGGAAATTTAATACTTGCAAAAACATTTGTCGATATAAAATGCTGACGATTATTTTTTGTCTATTCTTTCTTATTAACTTTATATACCGTTAGATGAAAACTATAATTGTATTTATGTATTCTACATTATATATTTGAAGTTATATTATAATAGGAATTTTAAAAAAGAATCTACATTACTTCATCGCATTTCTCAACTTTTTGTTTTATGGAGTTAATCAATGTGTGCACTGAGCGGCTCATTTATCGCAGCAAAGAACGAGTTATCATTAACGATCATTAATTCTCCACGGTAGGTATTAAAAATCGTTATACAAATCTCAATAAATATTAAATTAATTTGGATATATGCTATTTCAGTAATGAAAAGAAACATTAAAAGACTGAATGACATTTAACACAGCGGAAAACGAGTTATCATTAAGGGGATCTGAAAGTGGCATCCGAAAGGTCAATCGTCCACGAAACTTTTTTACAAACTGGGTGTACGGAATCGTTTCAAACTTTATAACGTGGATGTGAAGGCCCTAAGGTATGTCCCGAGACCAATGAAATCGCATTTTGTACCAAAAATGTAGAAAACATCTGTAAACAAATTTAAAAAAAATTGAACTTTTATGGACGTCAAAACCTTCTTTGCAGCTTTCATATTCACATTGTCAAGTTTGAAACGATACGGCACACTCAGTTCGGAGAAAAGTTTCATAAACGAGATCTCCACGGCACTTTCATATCACCTTAATGATAATTAATTCCCCGCAGTAGATATCAAAAATAATCGAAGAAATCTCGATAAGTAAGTTTTAAATTAACGTGGATATATACTATATTAGCAAAATACGTTTAGGTACGTGGGAGCAATTTAAGAAAGGGGGAAATAATTTTTTATTTCGTCTTCTCGATGGAGGGACGCCAACGAGGAAGACGTTGAATTCCAAGATGGCGGCGCCCCTCGCCGGCGCCAGGCGAAGTTAACCGGCGATCGACCAGAGATCGGGTTAACAAATTGGTCCTCGTTCCGTTTAAAGGCCCGTAAACCGTTGCCTACACCCACGTTTGGGGTCTCGGGGCCTGATCGACGAGCAGGGAGACCGTAAGAGAGAGAAAGAGAGAAACTCCGACGTGGACCACGTGCGGTAGATAAATCGAAACCGTACGCAAACTACGGCGCATCCCATGTGCGTCGAACAAGTTTCGAGAACCGAAACGAGTGCCGACGCGATAACGATCGGCCGTATCGCCTCGAAACTGCCACATTATTGTCGAGACTTTTTTAACATATTTTAATAATTACCGCAACTCGTACCCGCTCAATTTTTTATATTTACTGGCGTAAACCCTTCATACACATCGGTAGTAGGTAGTAAGTTCCCATGTTATGATAGAACCCATTTTTGCTTTCTTTTTATTTCTTTTTCATGTGGTTGATTACTAAGAATTAAATATTTATCAAATCGAAGTGCCGAGTTTTAGCGTTAAGGCGAAATGAAACACGGCGAGGAACTTGATCAACGTCGATAAAGAAGATTTTTCTAAATGCCTACGTTGCCGACGTTCGTTTTTATATTGACAGCTGGGTCGAACTATATTGTGTATCGTACCAAATGGCATACTCCACCTGTCATTTTCGTACAATAATTATAAAGAAATCGATGTAAAACTCCAGAAATCCTCTGGATTCATGCCTTCTGGAGCCCTAATTGACTGCGGAGGGACCCCCTGCGCCATCTGTAATTTCCAGGTCAATTAAATTTGCACTCCGAGACCTCGTATTCCCATCGTTTTAGCAAAGAAGCGCATACAACACTTTTTTTGCCTTTATCCCATTCAAATGCGAGTTTATTGATTACCAGAGTGTTCTAAATTGTCGTAAAATTGTCCTGACCCTTTCGATTCTCATATCAGAGCCTTCGATAATTGTATATTGATCGAAATATGAGAGCTCGACGCCATTTTGGTTCTGGTCTGGGCAGAGTTCACAAATTTTGTTAAAAAATCCAAATTTTGAATGTGTCAGGACAATTCTTAGATGATCAGAAGTGATGTGTCAAAGTTTCGGACAGTTTGGTCTAATACCCTTAAAAAAAAGTGTTGTATTCGAATCGACTGATTTGAAGGGGGTTTCACTTCACCTTAAGGTGGTGTGAAAGTGGCGTCAAAGAGGTATCGTTTACGAAACTTTTCTCTGAACTGGGTGTACCGAATCGTTTCAAACTTGACAATGTGAATATGGAGGCTATATCAATTTTAGGATAATTTGTTTATTGCTATTTTCAACAATTTGAACGACAAACGAGATTCCGCGAGTTTCAGGACCTAGCTTAGGGTCTTCTTATTCATGTGGTAAAATTTGAAAGAAATTCCCACACCCCTTAATGCCGATCTCAATTAATTTTAATATTAATTAATTAATTTAATATTATTAAGTTTAATATGATATTCTTGAAGCCGGAAGGCTTTTCTCTATCTTTTCTCCTCGTTTCAGTTTCGTCTCGTTAAACTTCGGGAAATTGTTCGATCGTGTTGCAACCGTTATCTCGTTGGCACGATATCTCGACCGATCGGATCCGATGTCCGATTATTGGCCAATCGAGGAGGGCCCGTTTGGTCGAGCCTTCGATACCGCTCTCGGTCGATCCACGTTAAAGCTTCGATCACTTCTCGATCTCTCGAGACGGACGTGGAAGCGAGGAGAAAGGAATGTTCCTATACACCTCGTAACTTTACACGGGCTACGAATTTCTGCCCGTGGTGATGGTAATAACAGAGCGAGAAAGCAACGAACCGAGTCAACCGATCGACGCCATTAAAAAAATTGCGCAGCGAGCAAAAAATAAGCGGTATTCTACGTAATCGAGGTCAAAACGATAATCAGAGTCGACAAGTCGGAGGAAATCATTTCATTTAATTATTAAACGAGGAATTTCCTCTTACTATTTTTTTTTCGCCTCGTTCATTCCACCGTGGGTCCGCTGACGTGAATTCACGTCTTTTCAAATTCTATTCCTGACTGCCACTGACGTAAATTCACGTCATTTTAAATTCTATTCCTGATTGCCACTGACGTGAATCACGTCCATGACGATACACGATACAAGTTTGCGGCAACCAGTTTCAGAATTTCATTATTTTCCCCGGTACTCAGTATTTGAAGCGGAAAAAATTTGCCGGTCGCGAATGTGTTAAGGTGACGTGAAAGTGACGTCAAAGAGGTATGAAACTTTTCGTTTATGACGTTTATGAAACTTTTCTCCGAACTGCTTGTACCGAATCGTCTCAAACCTGACAATGTGAACATGGAGACTATAAAGAAGGTCCTTTAACCCATGAAATATCAATTTCAAGTTAATTTGTTCATAACTATTTTGAATAATTTTAATAACAAATGAAATTTCGGGAATTTCAGGACCTAGCTTAGGGTTTTCTTATTCATGTGGTAAAATGTGAAAGATATCGGTACACTCAATTCGGGGAAAAGTTTCATGAACGATTGACTCCTAAGGTGCCACTTTCACATCCCCTTAAGGCGGTACGAGAGGGTCATTCTGTATATTAAAACGTTAAAATATATATATATTTTCACGTTTCTCCAAACTGGATGCTTGTACTCTCCATATACACGTAGTAAAGTTTGAAACGATACCGTCCCCCCATTTCGTATAAAAGTATGACGAACGACCAGCCCTGGAATTCCGCTTTCGCGTCCCCTTAAGGGTGGTTCCGCAGTTCCCGGTATTTTCTCTGGACGTTACCTACCCCTCCTAGTCTCGTTAAGCCGCGGAAAATTGGCAGGTTGCGCGTTACAACGTGTTACAACCCCGGCACGATAACTCGAACGATCGAGCTTGATTTCCGTTTATTAGCCAATCGAGGGCCCTGGTCCGGTCGGCCTCTCGCTCTCCATCATTCTCCATTAAAGCTCGAATCTCTTCTCGATCTCGACTCGTCTCGAGGGGGGGCGGCAGGGGGAGGGCCGATACGCCTCGTAACGCGAAACGGGCTACGAATTTGCCGGCCGGTAATAACGGAGCGAGTTCGTGCGCTCGACCGACGCGCCGGTTGGCCGTCGAGTCCGCCGCCGGGGAGGAGAGCGATTCGAATTAAATGCCGCGGAAGGAAAAAACGATAGCGTAATGACAGCCGAGGCTCCTCGGCGGAGGTACCTCCGCGGGCCGCCAGAGGGGGGGCGCCGCGTGATCGCCGCCCGACCAATGGCGGCGCTCAGCGGCCATCATGGTCCAGCCCGAGACGTGCAATCACGCCATCTCCCGGGGGACGAGCCCCCGTCTTCGCGACTCCCCCTGACCGATTTATGCACCGACCGCCGGTGGAGACGGTCGCGGGCTACCGGCGAGATAGGTTAGGTCACTTCGAGAGGACTGGGGGTCATTCGGCGCATATTTTAACCTGATGGGTCTTTCTGGACGTTGATTTAACTTTTGGATTTTTTTTTTACAGGAAAGGAGGGTTGGGTAGGTATGACACGTCGTGTAATATACGTGGTTTTCTATGCGTATATTATAACGAATAATACCGGAGGGGACGGTCGCAGGATATCGGCGAGATAGGTTAGGTCACTTCGAGAGGACTCGGGGTCATTCGGCGCATATTTTAACCTGACGTCTGGACGTTGATTTAACTTTTGGATTTTTTTGACAGTAAAGGAGGGTTGGGTAGGTATAATACGTCATGTAATATACGTGGTTTTCTTTGCGTATGTTACAACGAATAATATCGGTGGAGACGGTCGCGGGATATCGGCGAGATAGGTTAGGTCACTTCGAGAGGACTCGGGGTCATCGGCATATATTTTGACCTGACGGGTCTTTCTGGACGTTGATTTAATTTAAAAATTTTTTTGATAGTGAAGGCATCTTTTTAGGACACTAAGTTAGGATAAGGTTCTTTTGCGCATTCACACTGAGTGCATTCAGAGGAGACAACCGTTGAGTGATCGGTTAGCGCTCATCTGCTGAATGGGTACGTTTACTCAACATGTTTACTGATCAGATCATTCTGATCGCCGCTTCAGCAGAAAATCGCAACATGTTCCCACCTCATCGGAAACTGCTTTTCTCTTCTGAATGCACTCATTAGCTCCATGGCTTATCCATCACTTACAAGTTCCTTATTAGTACCGAGATTTGCCATCAGTGGCGCTGGCATGCCCTCTATTAGGCGTGTTAACGGTAAAGATTTATAGGTTAGAAGAATTCTTCACAATCGGCCTCTTCATTTCTTCCAGGGCATAAAATTGTAAATGTTATTAAAGTACCACCATTCCCTGAAGTTACTGGCTTTTTATTGATGTAACGCGTTTACGTAACGCACTGGTGTTTACACGGTGGGATAAGTAATTTAAACCGTTTCTAAATATCTGGCCGATCGCTATCGGCGGCTTCTTCGCGGGGCCTTAATTTTCGTTTAATGAGAAAAAGGAATCGTTAACGGGATGAGTTTGCTCGCGTTCGAGCGCACCGTAACATTGTTGCGCAAAGGGAACCCGGATAATGGTCGCTTTCACGTACTGTAGCTCCGCACCGAGTCGGCCGAACGTGTGTAATGTAACAACGAGTGCGCGTCTTATCCGAGAGTCATCGTCGGTAAGCAGCGGACTTCATAACGCTAATTACTAACGGCAGGGATTGTCAGCCTCGATAACCGAACGGCGATACCGTTACGAGGAAAACGCGAGTTTCAGCCCCGGCGGAATTGATTATCGTAATCGCACTTGATTAATGGATAATGGGAAAATAAATGGCCGCGAGTACAAAAAGGATTTATCGGATAATCGGGAAAACCTCGCACGTTCTCCCTTTCAGATCCCACGGTTGATCGGCGACCTTGTTGATCTTTTCCCGAAAAAAAAGTTCATACAAGTGAACAATTCACTTCCTGTTTTCACTTCCCTCTTAAGGTGATGTCAAAGTGGCACAGAAGAATCTTATGAAATTTCTCCGAACTGGATGTACCGAATCGCTTCAAACTTTACAACGTGAGCATGAAGGTTGTAAGGAAGGTCCTGACACCCATAAAATTTCAATTATTCAAAAATTTGTTTATAAATATTGTCACTTTTTTTTTAATAAAAAAAAATTAGTGTCAGGACCTTCCTTACAACCTTCATATTCACATTGTAAAGTTTGAAAGGATTCGATGCACCCAGTTCGGAGAAATATTTCATAAACTATCTGATACCACTTTGACGTCCCCTTAAGGTGAAGTGAAACATCCTTCAAATCCGTCGATTCGAATACAACACTTTTTTTTAAGGGTATTAGGCCATACTGTCCGAAACTTTGACACATCACTCCTGATCATCTAAGAATTGTCCTGGCACATTCAAAATTTGGATTTTTCAAAAAAATTGTTTAACTCAGTCCAGACCAGAACCAAAATGGCGTCGAGCTCTCATATTTAGATCAATATACAATTATCGAAGGCTCTGATATGAGAATTGAAAGGGTCAGGACAATTTTACGACAATTTAGAACACTCTGGTAATCGATAAACTCGCATTTGAACGGGATAAAGACAAAAAAAGTGTTGTATGCGCTTCTTTGCTAAAACGATGGTAATACGAGGTGTCGGAATGAAAATTTAATTGACCTGGAAATCACAGATGGCGCAGGGGGTCCCTCTGCAGTCAATTAGGGCCCCAGAAAGCATGAATCCAGAGGATTTCTGGAGTTTTACTTCGATTTCTTTATAATTATTGTACGAAAACGACAGGTGGAGTATGCCATTTGGTACAATACACAATATAATTCGACCCAGCTGTTAATATAAAAACGAACGTCGGCAACGTAGGCATTTAGAAAAATCTTCTTTATCGACGTTGATCAAGTTCCTCGACGTGTTTCACTTCACCTTAAAGCCACGTGAAAGAGACGCCAGTTGTAACGAAAAACAAAAACAAAAAAAAATGAAAACTATTTAAAAACAAATTTCTAGGAAGAGACATTTTTCATGGGCGTCGTAAGCTCCCACGGGGCCTCGATATTCACGTGGAAAATTTTCAAACAATTCGGTGCACCCAGTGATGGGAAAGGTTTGAAAAACAATCGATTATTATGCCGCCACTTAACCACCTTAAAGGTCGATCAATGGGGGCCCAATCGAGGCGGATTGAGATTGAGAACCTCTAATTATGAGGCGGTATAAGTTTTTGTTTTAACGATAACACTTAAGTCTATGTAATTGCATCCTGTCCTTAAGCTTCCCGCGCGGTCTTGCGCTCACCTCGCCCCCTCCCTTAATGCATCCACGTGCACTAAGCGCATCGCGTACCCACACGGCGTTTCCCTATCGTCGGTGCATCTCTAGGGGATTTCACTAGACGCTCGTGTGAAACCGCGAGTCCGAGCGCGGATAATGGCGGCCTCTGGGCGGAGGCGGGGGTTTTAAGCCGGCGCTTAATAACTCGTTAATTATCGTTTTAGGAAATCCGTGAGCGCGCCGCGTCCAATTACGCGTTTACGTAAGACCGCGTTCATTTCTCCGGCGGTCGCGGTAATTGGTTTAATTGCCGGCGGCTTCTCGAGATCGGCCGAGAAATCGACGGCGACGCTGCCGACCTCTCGCGGTGGCGTCGTGTAACTACTCGACAGATTTCAATTCCGATTCCCGCGAACTTCGCTCGGCGACAATCACAAGCCTCGTGGGGAATAATGACAATAAAGGGATAATAAAGGAACGGTTTCCTGTCGTGATGACAAAAGAAGGGGATACACCGTTAACAAAGAGATACCGTCATTTTATCCGAACCAAAAAAACAAACGGTTACTTTTATTCTTTCGATTACGAATAACAATTGTTCCGTAAAATTTTATTCGTATATATACATGACACTTTTATAACACCTTCATGCTCGCCGTGTATACTTTTGATAAGTCATAGCTGTGGGAGGTTATGCGAAGTGGCGTGGAGAGAAACTCGAAGTTTAATTTAAAATCGATACCAGTGCTTGCCGAAGTTCACGGGAAACGTTTTTGCCTGTTTAGAGAGATCGATCCTCGATTCACGCGATCCTCGTTGTCGTATCAACGGAGAAAGAAGCACGCGACCACGAAGAGCTGTTTATCGGCCAAGGAGAATGGCCGCCTAATTGTCCTCGTAATTTTCGCGAATTCGTGCTCCTTGCTCTGTGGCACGAGATTTAACGTTAAATATCTCTACATCGAGGGGCTACAAAAGTCACATACATACCAAATAGTGAAAATATTTATGACACTTTTCTCCAAACTAGGGGCACCGAATTGTTTGAAACTGTAATACGTGATTATGAAATTCCTAATTACGGTCTTAGCACATTCGCGACCGCTGACGTGAATTCACGTCATTTTAAAGTCTACTCCTGACTGCCACTGACGTGAATTCACGTCATTTTAAATTCTATTCCTTATTACCACTGACGTGAATTCACGTCATTTTAAATTCTATTCTTGACTGCCACTGACGTGAATCACGTCATTTTAAATTCTACTTCTGATTGCCACTGACGTGAATTCACGTTATTTTAAATTCTTTTCCTGATTGCCACTGACGTGAATTCACGTCATTTTAAATTCTATTCCTGACTGCCACTGACGTAAATTCACGTCATTTTAAATTCTACTTCTGATTGCCACTGACGTGAATTCACGTTATTTTAAATTCTATTCCTGATTGCCACCGACGTGAATTCACGTCATTTTAAAATTCTATTCCTGACTGCCACTGACGTGAATTCACGTCATTTTAAATTCTACTTCTGACTGCCACTGACGTGAATCACGTCATTTTAAATTCTAGTCCTGATTGCCGCTAACGTGAATCACGTCCATAACGATACACGATACAAGTTTGCGGCAACCAGTTTCAGAATTTCATTATTTTCGCCCGTACTCAGTATTTGAGACGGAAAAAATTTGCCGGCCGCGAATGTATTAACACTCAGGAAATTTCACTTTTCGACGAAAATTTATTTTCTGGATCCTTGTCCGGAAATAAATACAATTCTTTTCGAAATATGAAATCTCACGAGGGTCAAGATCTTTATCAGGGCCACGTATTAAGGATTCGAATTATTCGGTGCACCCAGTTTGGAGAAAAGTTATATAAATATTTTAACTTTCCAATATACATATGTGACACTTTTATAACACCTTAAGTGAACAAATGGCACTCCACTTTGAAACGATACGAGTTCCCTGCCAAAGCTTGATGACACTCGTGGCTGCACGGTTGACCGAATCAACCTTGGAAGCGAAACACGCGATAGTCTTGTTAAAAAAATAATTATCCATTGAGTAATTTCCCAGGTAATGAGTTTCACGTAGAAAAAAAAAAAATGAAAAAAAGGAAACGAAACGATTATCCGCCAAACTTGACGCCGAAATAGTCCCTTTTATTTGCGCCATTGACAACAGTCAACGTATTTAATTTTCAATGATCTCTGACTCACTGAAACCTGAACGAGATATCTCGCGATCCGCTACTACCGGGTCGCGAGATATCTCGTCAAAAGCGTTAATCGGCCAGTATTGGGTCGCGAGATATCTCGTCAAAAGCGTTGATCGGCTACTACCGGGTCGCGAGATATCTCGTCAAAAGCGTTAATCGGCCAGTATTGGGTCGCGAGATATCTCGTCAAAAGCGTTGATCGGCCAATATCGAATCGCGAGATATCTCGTCAAAAGCGTTGATCAGCCAGTATCGGGTTGCGAGATATCTCGTCAAAAGCGTTAATCGGCCAGTATCGGGTCGCGAGATATCTCGTTAAAAGCGTTGATCGGCCAGTATCGGGTCGCGAGATATCTCGTCAAAAGCGTTGATCGGCCAGTATCGGGTCGCGAGGTATCTCGTCCAAGGTAACGAAAGGGTTAAACGGCGGCGAGGTCGCTCGGAAGGAAACTCACGAGTCTGTATTAGTCCGGCCATTTTTTATCCGGTTCGGATTTCGAAAAATTTTACTTTGAGTATAAGTACCCCACCAAATCGGGCTCCGATAATTCAAAGCCAAAGAACCCGAGCCTTGTCGAATTTCGTTTCCATTCGGGAAAATCCCGAACAGCTTTGAGTGAGACATTGAACAAAGAAGAAGTCGTCGAAAAATAAGCCGTAGTTTCGAGCCTCACCCCAAAGGACCCCCAAGAATGCTGTTAACTAAACGGCGGCGAGGTCGCTCGGAAGGAAACTCACCAGCCGTATTAGTCCGGCCATTTTTTATCCCCTAGATAGAAATCTCTCTCGTTAATGCCCGTTGCGCTTACAAGGGGACCTTGTGCGCACATTTGACGGGACAGAAGGCATTCGAGGAACGTGATAACGAAAGTTGGAGTCTTTGGACGATGGCACTTGGGCCGAGTTCGACCCTGGAGGAGCGTACACGCGATCTTCTTGTTAGTGGCGTTACATGCCGTTAAAATCGACGTAATGCCACGTCGCCGACGGCGGAGGGTGTGTTCTGGAAAATGAAGCGAGCGGCGGGGTGCGTGCCCCGATATATCTCAATACATTAATCTAGGGTACTCGTGAAACGAGATCGGGATCGGACAGGGATCGCCGCCGCTGCGGAGGCTCGCGTTTCAAAAGTAAAGCCGAGGAAATCATTCCGAAACTGGGCTGAGGTAATTTCTTCATGAAAATTAATCCCCGTGTCCGTTAAGGCGGGACGGTAATTGTCCCCGGTTTTTCGGGAGGACGCGATATCGCCATCTGCATCTCTCGTGGTGGAGCTTGGCGGCGGCCATGACAGTTTCTGAGTATATCGATAATTTCACTGCTATGTCAGCCGAATATCGGCAACATGTTAACATATTCGCGAGCGGTAAATTTTTTCCCTTTCAAATACCGTGTACCGGCGAAAATAATGAAATTCTGAAACTGGTTGCCGCAAACTTGTATCGTGTATCGTTATGGACGTGATTCACGTCAGTGGCAATCAGGAATAGAATTTAAAATGACGTGAATTCACGTCGGTGGCAATCAGGAATAGAATTTAAAATGACGTGAATTCACGTCGGTGGCAGTCAGGAGTAGAATTTAAAATGACGTGAATTCACGTCAGTGGCAATCAGGAATAGAATTTACAATGACGTAAATTCACGTCAGTGGCAGTCAGGAAATAGAATTTAAAATGACCTGAATTCACGTCAGTGGCAGTTAGGAGTAGAATTTAAAATGACGTGAAGTAACGTCAGTGGCAATCAGGAATAGAATTTAAAATTACGTGAATTCACGTCAGTGGCAATCAGGAATAGAATGTAAAATTACGTGAATTCACGTCAGTGGTCGCGAATGTGTTAAAGATGGTTTAACGTCTTATCAAAATATTAAAATCTTTGTAATAGATTTCTTCAACCTGGATGCATCGAAGCATTTGTAACTTCAACGCGTGATTATGGAGTCCCTTCGTTTAAAAAACAACACGTGTTTTTGGTTCTAGATTGAGGTAAATAAAAAAAAACGTTGCATCCAGTTTATTCGAGTTTATTTAAGTGAAATAATTATTCTTTGAATTAACAAAATATTTCTTCGGTTCAATGTTGTACTTGATACATAAAATGGCCGGAAATACATATGTAGCTTATAGGTTTTTAGTAATCTTTGCAACGAGGCAAGTTGCACCATGATAAGGACGCGATCGCGTAATCGCGTAATCGCGTTAAGGTTCCACTTTCCGGGAGGTTCTTGGAGTTTAGGCGTTCCTCGGTTCCCGTTCCAAGTTCGCATCTTCCCTCAAGTTTGTCCATAATTCGCCATTTGAAACGCACACACTGGCTCGTTTCCCCGTTCCTCCTCGTCTCTCTCTCTTCGCCTTCGCGACGTCGTCGCTCTCCACGGCGGACTCATTAGCATAGAAACAGCGGTAAACTCGAGTCTAGCTTACCGAGCTAACAGCGTGTAAAATAACCGCTAAGTTGTCAAGACAATGCTTGCTAACGTTGCGACACTAAAGTCCAAAGTAGCGCCAGAGGCTAAGTCCCTCCGCGAACTACTTCCTCTTGGCCGCCATTGTTTTCCTCAGCGAATGAAACGCCAAGGACTTCCGGTCCACACGCACACCCCGATGACGTCGTCAACCCGATTCGATACTCAAATAAACTCTAATAAATTCTCACAATTCCGAGAATACTTTGCATCCAATTTATTCGAGTTTGTTCGGATTAAATAATTATCCTTTGAATGAACAACATATTTCTTTGGGGCGGTTCAAATAAATAGCTCTTTGATTCGACACATTTTTTTTTTTCTAGGCGCATCCTCGAGTGATTTCAGTATCTCCTTTTCAAAATGGCGGCCCCAGAAACAGAGGTAGATGTAAAAGGCAACATCTGAAATTATAATTGGCATGAAATCCCTCGCTGATCTGCAACGAATTTGCAGGAACTTTCGAGTTCTTTTCTCGAATGTCTGAAATTTTCTTCGGTAGGAACTTTTGTAACACTATCAAAAATTAAGATTGGCATAAAATATAGAAATTCCTCGCCGATTCGCAACGAATTCTCGGGAATTTCGATTTCATTTTCGAAACTCCGAAATTTTCATCCGTAGGAATTTTTGTAAGACTATCTAAAATTAAAATCGGCATAAAATATAGAAATTCCTCGTCGATTCGCAACGACTTTGCCGGAACATTCGGTTTCATTTTTTCTAAACTCCGAAATTTTCTTCGGCAAGAACTTTTGTAAGACTGTCTAAAATTAAAATCGGCATAAAATATAGAAATTCCTCGCCGATTCGCAACGAATTCGCGGGAATTTCGATGTCATTTTCGAAACCCCGAAATTTTCATCAGCAGGAACTTTTGTAACACTATCTAAAATTAAGATCGGCATGAAATCTCGAAATCCCTCGCCGATTCGCAACGAATTTGCAGGAGCATTCGATTTGCAAAGGCCCGAAGGCGTCGTTTCGGCTACAAGATTCCGGAGCCTAATGGCGGATTCCGTCGAGTAAGACCAAGTACCGGGATGCAGATTCGGTCCGTGGAAAGCTTAGAGTCGTGACATTGATTCGAGGAGCCCGAGGCCGTGCACTTCACAATTTAGATGGCGTGTAACTCTCGTATAACCGGTGCCGCAAGGAGAGAGCACGCCGGGCGCCATTGCCAGATATACATGCAAATTGCCGGCTTCCCAGAGGAGGGAATCGACGGGGAGGGGAATCCGTGGATTCTCCGGCGTCGTTTCGAATAACCGTTTCGCATAAGCGTGGCCCCGCGATAGGAGGGTTCGGCGGATCGAAGGAAATTGTATAATGCACCGGGAAGCGCTCCGAGAACGTGGAGGCGCGGTGCCAAACGTCGCCACTCGAGACTCTCCCGAGGGACGTCGAACTTGCCAGAAATCCTACATTTTTTCATACCGAGGGATCGCAAATTACCCGACAGGGAGGCTGGATACCCTTGAAAGTAAGACGTGACAAAATTTAAAAGAGGGACGCGAAAAAAAATATTCCATTTTGTATTTCTCACTTTTTTATTGGCTTTTTCTCGAGGAAGAATTCAATAATTGTTTAAGGTGAAGTGAAACACGTCGAGGAACTTGATCAACGTCGATAAAGAAGATTTTTCTAAATGCCTACGTTGCCGACGTTCGTTTTTATATTGACGGCTGGGTCGAATTATATTGGATATTGTACCAAATGGTGTACACCATATGTCGTTTCCGTACAATAATTATAAAGAAATCAAAGTAAAACTCCAGAAATTCTCTAGATTCATGCTTTCTGGGGCCCTAATTGACTGCAATGGGACCCCCTGCGCCATCTGTGATTTCCAGGTCAATTAAATTTTCACTCCAAGACCTCGTATTACCATCGTTTTGGCATAGAAGCACATACAACACTTTTTTTGCCTTTATCCCGTTCAAATGCGAGTTTATCGATTACCAGAGTGTTCTAAATTCTCGTAAAATTGTCCTGACCCTTTCCATTCTCATATCGGAGCCTTCGATAATTGTATGTCGATCGAAATATGAGAGCTCGACGCCATTTTCGTTCTGGTCTGGGCTGAGTATAAAAATGTTGTTAAAAAATCCAAATTTTGAATGTGTCAGAACAATTCTTAGATGATCAGGAGTGATGTGCCAAAGTTTCGGACAGTTCGGTCTAATACCCGTGAAAAAATGTGTTGTATTCGAATCGACTGATTTCACTTTACCTTAAGGTGGCTGAGCGTATCCAAGCTGTATCAAAATATCGGTTTCATATTCAGTTGAGAAAATTTGGGATTTCTTCTCGAGCAACGAAATGCAAATTATGCGACGGGGAGGCTGAATGCACCTGAAAGTACAACGTAGATTTGGAAGAGGGGCGGGAGATAAAATAATTCCTGAGAACCTGGAAAAAAAAAGACTACTCGCCTCGTCGTCCTTCGACTATTTTTTAATCCACAAACTCCCTTGATTTCCCCTCAAGAGAAGAATTTCAAATTGCTGAAGAGGAAGCCGGATGCACTCGAGGGTGCAAACGTAAGAAAGAACGCAGACGCAGGGGTAGGGGGACACTCCAAGAGATCGGGTTACATCTAAGAGCCTCCATTACGAACAATTTGCATTGATAGCGAGCAAGAGGCTTAAGGTCGATCTAAAAGCCACCTTAAGATCTTGGCTTACGCCCCGCGAAATGCTCCAGTAGGAATCCGATTTAGATAAGTGGAAGCACGTTTTAATGCGAAGTGGCCGCCGCCATCTTGACGCGTCTTTCGGCGATTCAAATTTTTACTCACGTGTCGAAACTTTAAATGATTCGGTGCACCCAGTTTGGTGAAAAGCTTTATAAATATTTTTTACGTCTTATACATATATTTATAAAGCTTTTCACCAAACTGGGTGCACCGAATCATTAGAAATTTCGGCACGTGAGTGAAAATTTGAATCGCCGAAAGACGCGTCAAGATGGCGGCGGCCGCTTTGCATTGAAACGCGCTTCCACTTATCTAAATCGAGTGTATATACATATATATAGAATAATTCTTTCGTAACACCTTAATTATTCGGTACTCCGCGTTTACCGTGACTGTCAGGACTCGAGAGAGGTTATGTTAATTCCCACCGCGAGTTTTGTCGACCTAATTCCTGGGTTATTGTAGCAGCGCTCGATTATCTTGGCCGGCGGCTCTCTTCGGGGCAATTAAGATAATATTTGCATTCGAGTTGTGATTTCCTGCAGGTGTTTTAACATAACACGCCAGAGGGCAGGGATGCAGGGGTGGGTTCGTTAGGTGTACGGCGTTACACGAGTGGCGTGTATGACACATCGAGCACAAGGGGCCGAACGAGGGGCGAGAATTAGCGCGGAGGGGTTGGTGGCCCGCCATTAGATCTTTCTCATGCTGATAACACTGTATAATGGACTTAATCGCTTTGCGCCCCGGCCCTTGGCTAAATTTTCGTTATTTTTCATGGGTCCCTGCCCCGCCCTATCTTCACTCTACGATCGCTCTTTCCTTTCGAAATCGCCGTTTCTCTCGTCCACTCGTTTTGTCCACTTCCTCGTCAAAATGGAGGGCGACGCGTTAAGGTGTTACGAAAGGGTCATTCTGTGCGGATCGAAATGTCGAAATAAGAAATTTCCTCCAAACGGGGTGCACCGATCATTTGAAACCTTAATACGCGATTATGGAGGCCCCAAGGAAGAACGCGATGGTCATGACGTTTCAATTTTTTGTTTAAATTTGTTAGAGACGCTTTCAAAATTTGTGTAAAAAATAAAATTTCATGGGGGCCGGGACATTTTTTATGGTCTCCATATTCGCGTTGTGAAGCTTGAAATGATTCGGTACCCTCAGTTCGGGGAAAAGTTTGAAAAAGGGAACACTTTCGTATCACCTTAAGGGGATGTGAAAGTGGTATCCGAAAGCTCAATCGTTCATGAAACTTTTTTGCGAACTGGAAGTACCGAGTAGTTTCAACCTTTACAACGTGAACATGGAGACTATGAGGAAGGTCTTGACGCGCATGGAATTTAATTTTTTAAATAAAATTTTGAAAATATCAATAAAGAAATTATTAAAAAATTGAAATTTCATGGGTGTCGGGACCTTTCTTATAGCCTCCATGTTCACATTGTCGAGTTTGAAACTATTCGGTACACTCAATTCGGAGAAATGTTTCATAAACGAGACTCCTTTGACGGCACTTTCACATCCCCTTAAGGTGACGCGTTAAGGCTGGACTAAACGATACAATTCCTAAACTTGACGTTTCGCTCTCCATAGGTGGCTTGAGCCATGAATCGAGGTTATTATTAATTTACTACCATTTGCAACTTGCATTTAATTTAATTATTCCTTGTAATGTAAACGAAGATTGTCATTACGTTTGATCGGGGAAGGATTAATAACTCGGATTTAGTCTTAAGGGGTGAAGGGTATTTGTATTTAATTACAAAGTTAATGTCCGAGTATGCTTTGTAAGTTGTCTCAACACTCTTTATGTCCCGCTTCCTGCGGGAAGAGACCGTGAATCCTAGACAGGAATTACGTCCAGTGTTTTCTGTATCTCGTCTTTTCTTGGTCTCTGCCTCCTCCCAGCTAATGTTTCCAGTGAACGCACTGTCGACCCTGAGTAACTTCGGCTGTAAGCATTCGTTTTATAATTGCTCTCTCTCCCTCTCCGGATCTCCTCTCTTTCTCCTTCATTTCCATATTAATACGCTTCCGTGATATATGTATCTATTGTCTTCGAGGGATTATGCCCTGGAAACGTAACGAGCCCCGGACCCGTCCACGCGTTTACCCATCCGTATTCTCGTTCCCTTCCTTTTCAGAATTAACATCGATTTTAAACAATTTCGAACGCAAACGCGACGCTCCCTTTACTCGGATAAAAATCCAGCGTCTCTAATCTCTGTATATAGACATGTATATGCCCGCAGAAAAACATTTTATTGAATAAATAAAATTTTTTTCGTTTCACGCATTTACCCATCCGTATTCTCGTTCCCTTCCTTTCCAGAATTAACATCGATTTTAAACAATTTCGAACGCAAACGCGACGCTCCCTTTACTCGGATAAAAATCCAGCGTCTCTAATCTCTGCATATAGACATGTATATGCCCGCAGAAAAACATTTTACTGAATAAATAACATTTTTTTCGTTTCACGCGTTTACCCATCCGTATTCTCGTTCCCTTTCTTTCCAGAATTAACATCGATTTTAAACAATTTTGAGGCTTCCTTTCCTCAGATAAAAATCCAGCGTCTCTAATCTCTGCATATAGATATGTATATGCCCGCAGAAAAACATTTTACTGAATAAATAACATTTTTTTCGTTACACGCGTTTACCCATCCGTATTCTCGTTCCCTTCCTTTCCAGAATTAACATCGATTTTAAACAATTTCGAACGCAAACGCGACGCTCCCTTTACTCGGATAAAAATCCAGCGTCTCTAATCTCTGCATATAGATATGTATATGCCCGCAGAAAAACATTTTACTGAATAAATAACATTTTTTTCGTTTCACGCGTTTACCAATCCGTATTCTCGTTCCCTTCCTTTCCAGAATTAACATTGATTTTAAACAATTTCGAACGAAATCGCGACGTTCCCTTTCCTCGGATAAAAATTCAGCGTCTCTAATCTCTGCATATAGACGTGTATATACATGTAAAAAATATTCGATTGAGTAAAAAAATTTTGTTTCGGTTGAACCATAGAATATGGTAATTTTATATACAACCAGATATTTAGGGCACAATATGTGCATCGAATAATTTGAAACTTTACCACGTAATTACTTAGGTCCTAATAAAGATTTCGAAACTCAGGAAATTTCATTTTTCGAAAAAAAATGCCTTTTCTGGTACTTGTCCGAGATAAATGCCAATCTTTTTTCTTCCTAAAAATGAAATTTCACGAGCATCGCGCTCTTCCTTAGAGCCTCCATAATCTTGTGATAAAGTTCCAAATAATTCGGTATGCCCAATTTGAAGAAAAGTTTTACAAATATCTTGACTTTTTAGTATGTATAGGTATACCACACTTTCATAACACCTTAACGAGGTCGAGAACGAACCTTGGCTTTTTTCCATGGCGCGCCCAATTCCCGCAACGCGCCCATGAAAATGCATTATGAACTTAACGAGCACTTAGCATAACAAACGGAAGATCGGATCGGGTTGCCGAGGCCGTCGGTTCACCCTTAGTTCGGATCGCGAGCATTACGGGCATTACGAGAATTACGCGCGTTACGGGTGCTCGCGCGCTCGACAATGCTCGACCGCGCTCGGCCGTGCTCGCCCATGCTCGGCTAGACTCGGCCCTACTCGGCTCGACTTCGTTGATGCGCATGCGAGTCCGCTCTCGACTTATGGAGTTTAGCCGTTAACTTAACCGGCGTTTACCTTAATCTAAGATCGGCGCAGCCTACCCGTACGCCACGGTAATGTATGGCCGTATGAATATGCATCGCGGGTGCAGGGTGCGCGCGCACCTCGCTCGCTTCTGCGCAGAAGTACAACATAGGTGCCGCGATTCGAACGAGGGATCGAGCATGGGAGAAAAAAAATGGGATTAAATGGTGAAACGTTCCCGTACGATCTGCGAATGTCATATTCGAGGACTATCGATTTTTGCAAATATGCCCTGAGAAGAGAAAAAATTCTTGACTTAAACAAATATGCATTGCGACATTAAAATTCTGCGATCTAATATGTCCTTAGAAATGTCAGATTGAGTAAGCCCAAGAATTTTTCGCGATGAAGGATCCACGCGATTGGGAGAAGCGATATCGTTATCGGTATCAGGAGCGACATGTGTGCCAGACTTGGCCGAAAAACCAACCGGAAGTGGACAACACCGCACCGGTTGCTTCCTTGGAAGCTCGTTAAAACACTCGGGACCTTAAGGTGATATGAAAGGGACATTCCATACATATCAGAAAATGAAAATGTTAATAATAGTTTTCTCCAAGTTCAGTGCACCGAATAATTTCAAACTTTAACATCTGATTATCTAAGTCTAAACAAAGGTCTTGAAGCTTACGAAATTTTATTTTCAGAAGAAGAATTTTTTTTATCCCTCGTCCGGAATAAAGAATTTTTCTCTATTAACGAAATTTCCCGAGTTTAAAGACCTTCGTTAGGACTTTCATAATCACTGTGTTAACGTTTCACGTTATTCGGTTCACTTAGTTTGGAGAAAAATTTCATAAACATTTTGACTGTATATAGAATGACCCTTTCATATCACCTTAAATACTATTTAAACGTACTTGATAGCTCTACCTGGGCATCTGTTTCGAGTAGAAGTTTGAGCAATTCTTTTGCCTCGCCTTTGAACATTTTGCGCGTTCTCCGACATGCACGCGCGAAAACACGAGTCGACGCGCATGCGCGCGGCGCGTATAATGCCGCTTGGTACTTGTCGGCGATCGCGTCACGCTTCGAGAAGTGCGCATTACAGGCTCTGTTAGTCTCTTCTTCCTTTTTTCCATCATGCGCCTAACTACTGCGTAGCCATATCTGTGCTTTGTCGGAATGCTCGTCGCTCCCTCTTGCGACTTTACAGAAAATCCACGAGTCTCCGGTTTCACGAAGCTTTAAACTGTATTAATAATTCCGCCCAATATAATAAATATTGGTAAATATAATCGCAAGAAAGACACTTTCCCAGTTTCTATTTGTAACGCATACGGTAATTAAAAGGCTACTTATTTCTTCATTTTCGTCGACATCAATATGGCCGCCATTACGTGTCGTTTCAGATAAACTTTGTTATTAAAGCCGGCACTATTAAAAATTAAAATCAGTTTACGTGTAACGCGTGAAACAGGGTACCATCATTTATTTACCTTTTCCTCCCAGTTAAACTGTGTTATAATTAAAAGATTACCTTCGTTTCATTTTTTGGAGCTCAGCGAGGAACGAATACTCCTTATCGCACCCTTGCAATCGCGCATCGACACTGCGCAACGTATGTGGCGCATGCGCAGCATATGGGCCGCGATTTACGTACGTGCGTGTGTACACGTAATCGCGTTTAGTGAGTACACGCCAACTGCAAGTCCCCCAAAATAAAATGACGCCAACAGTAATTTCCGTAATTCTTTCGTTCTTCTGAATCAATGAGGGTTGCGACGTATGATTCAATTGTTCCATTAGAAATGTATTTAACCTCGAAATATGTATTCCGTCACAAATTTGTTAACGGCATTCTAACCTCAAATTACGTAATTTCGTATTAAATTCCTACATTGATACACATGCTTCGTCTGAATTCGTATTAAATTCGTATTGTATAATTTTTATTTTCACGTACAATTCATATACACATGCTTTGTCTGAATTCGTATTAAATTCGTATTGTATAATTTTATTTTCACGTACAATTGATATACACATGCTTCGTCCGAATTCGTATTAAATTCGTATTGTATAATTTTTATTTTCACGTACAATTGATATACACATGCTTCGTCTGAATTCGTATTAAACTCGTATTGTATAATTTTTTACAATTGATATACACATGCTTCGTCCGAATTCGTATTAAATTCGTATTGTATAATTTTTATTTTCACGTACAATTGATATACACATGCTTCGTCTGAATTCGTATTAAACTCGTATTGTATAATTTTTATTTTCACATACAATTGATATAGACATGCTTCGCCTGAATTCGTATTAAATGCGTATTGTATAATTTTATTTTCACGTACAATTGATATACACATGCTTCGCCCGAATTCCTATTAAATTCGTATTGTATAATTATTATTTTCATGTACAATTGATATTCACATGCTTCGTCTGAATTCGTATTAAATTTGTATTGTATAATTTTTATTTTCACGTACAATTGATATACACATGCTTCGTCTGAATTCGTATTAAATTCGTATTGTATAATTTTTATTTTCACGTACAATTCATATACACATGCTTCGTCTGAATTCTTATTAAATTCGTATTTTATAATTTTTATTTTCACGTATAATTGATATACACATGCTTCGTATGAATTTGTATTAAATGCGTATTGTATCATTTTTATTTTCACGTACAATTGATATACACATGCTTCGTCTGAATTCATATTAAATTCGTATTGTTTAATTTTTATTTTCACGTATAATTGATATACACATGTTGATGGAGTATTTCTTTTCCAGATGGTTCCAACATGGCTGAACAGTTTTTAACAATGGGTCAACCTAATGAAGTATCCCGTTAGAAGAGGCCACTGATGCGACCGGTAACAAGATTAATGTACGCGATCGGTCACATGTGTTAATAGCAAGTATGTTCGACTGTTAATCGAGAGAGTCATTAAATTGTTAAATGTCAGTTTAATCGTTTACACCATGTTACAGGATTGACACGGTAATACGGTTCAACGAAGGTAGGTGGAGAAATAATCAAAAATAGGCGCTGCCGGGCATTTAATTACCCTATTTAAGTTTTGTAACCGGGAGATTATAAAACGAGTCATTATGAAATCCAAAACGGAAAGCGGCGGAACGGCCGCAGGTGTCGCGTGTTTACCTGCGGTTTTCTTTTTTCTTTTCTTTTTTATATTCGCGACGCGGATGATAAATGACTCCAAGCCTCTGAATATTACGATCTAAATTGCAGTCGAAGCGAAAGGATAACTGATTTGCTTTCTTCTCAGCCGGGCCATTGTTCATTTTTTAAAGTCTATCTTTACTGGGAATTAGAAATCGCTCTTACAATGTCTGGCGACGTGAGTTATGTTTCACACGAGAAATAATCTAACGGCGACGAAGCATGGTTAGTAATAAAACTTACGATCTTAAACATGATACCCAGTTGTTGCTTTGCTACTTTTTCAATTGAAATTTAACATTATATCGTATGCGATGGACTTTAAGAATGGCCGATTTACGAACGGTCGCCAAGGATTAATTAATTCCTAGGTACGGGACCTATAAAGGAGGGTAACCAAACGAATATTTACTTATTGCTAATTTCATTACCATTATCAAATTTGACGTTTCGAATCAAAGAAACATTTCATTGAATAGTGCCGCAGAAATGTTGCCTCCAGTTTATCCCAGTTTATTTAAGCCGCATAAATATTCTTTGAACTAACAAAACGTTTTGTTGATACTATTAAAAAAAAAATACTTCTCAGGTTCAATGAAATTTTTTTCACGGAGCACAGATGAAATTTCTCACACAATTAATTACGTACGATTACCATTATCAAACTTTACGTTTCAACTATTAAAAAAAAGAAATAAATAAAAAAGAAAATACTTCTCTGGTTCAATGAAATTTTTTTCACGGAGCACAGATGAAATTTCTCACACATAATTAATTACGTACGATTAACCGGTTTCCTTGGTATAGAGCCACGATAAAAGCATATAAAAAGAGTCGTGGATAGCGAAAGAGGTCGTGCCAGGGGGTGATAAAAGTCGCGCGAAAGCGGCCCAAATGGGACAATGCGGGGTAGCGCAGCAGAGGCGAAATCCGGAGACAGAAAAAGCGCAGCCCGGGCCGCGTAAGTAGAACTGAAACTCCCCCGAAATCAGTTGATTCGAGTAACACACTTTTTTTTTTAAGAGTATTATACCAAACTGTCCGAAACTTTGACACATGACTCGTGATCATCTAAGAATTGTCCTGACATTAAAAATTTGGATTTTTGGAAAAGGTTTTTTAACTTAGCCCAGACCAGAACCAAAATGGCGTCGAGGCAATTATTGAAGGAACTAAATGAGAAACGAAAGTATCAGGACAATAGTACGATGATTTATAACATGCTGATAATCGAGAAACTCGTATTTGAACGGAATAAAGGCAAAAAAGTGTCTTATACGGTTCTATGCTAAAACGATGGCAATACAAGGTCTCGGAGTGAAAATTAAGTCGACAGGAAAATCACAGATGGCGCAGGGGGTCCCTCTGCAGTCAATTAGGGCCTCGGAAACCACGAATCCAAGGGATTTCTGGAGTTTCGCTTCGATTTCTTTACAATTATTGTACGAAACGACAGATGGAGTATGGCATTTAGTACAATACTGAATATAATTCGACCCAGCTGTCGATATTAAAATGAACGTCGGGAATGTAGGTATTTAGAAAAACCATTTTTACCGACGTCGATCAAGTTCCTCGACGCGTTTCGGCTCACTTTAAGTCCGCGGACGCGTCGGGTCGGGGTAGAGTCGGCGTCACGGAGCAGCGCCGCCGATTCGTTAATTCCGAGGGTGGCGCCCCCACCAGGTCGGATCTTCGGTTCCCCCCCTGAACCTCGCGGCGGAGCGCCGAAGGCGCCCCCACCCCGGCCGGTCACTATACGAAAGATATTAACTACAATTTTATATCGAATTACCGCTGGAAACACATTTCAAATTACTTGGGCGTGGAGGGGCGAGGGGAAGGGGGCGAGCGCGCGGCGATGGGTCGAGATTGGTCGACCCCTTATCGAGGCGCGCGCCGACTGGTCGGCCGGCGCGCCGAGAGGGGAGCGCGGTGGGCGTGGCCTCGCGCGGAGATGGCCGCCCAGGGACCCCGCTCGGGAGCCTGCCTCCAGTGTGGATCGGGCGAGGGAACTCGGTGCACCACGAGCCCGCATGCCCCGCTCGGAGACCGGCCAGAACGGGCGACGCCACGAGGCACCCGACGCAGCGAGCAGGTAGTCGAGGGAACTGGACCAGGATTTCGGAGGACGTCGAGGATTCCGGGTGGACCTGTCGGGTGGACTCGGGGTTCCGATCGGTCACCGGAGTTCCTAGCGACGGTCCGCGCGGCGGTCGGAGTGGGACAGTGGAAGAGTGGACGGAGTGACGTGGACGGAATATCGAGGATCGTACCGCGGAACCTGTTTTCGTCCGCCGAAAGTTCGGGATCGTCGTGATCGTCGACTACCCAGGAGGAAGAACCATTTCCGGAGGGATTCCAAAGAACATGGATTTTAAATCACCGTGGGAGACGACTCGTCTCGAGTAAGGTCGAAATTCGCGGATCATCGGGTCGAACGCGCGGACAGTGCGGACCAGAGGGGGCTCTCGTCAGGGCGCTGGAAATTGATAACTAGGAAGGACGAAAGGCGAAGCAGTCGCCGTGGTAATTACGGGGGAGAGTCGACGAGGACCCGGAGCCGTAATTGCGCTCCGAGCGGCCTCGGAGGCTCGGGCTCCCGAGGGATTTGGTTTGAATGTCGTTGACCCAGGGGTCGAGAAATCGCTCCGGTGGTCTTGGGCGACCCGGGTCACGAGGTGCTCTAGCTTGTCGCCCTACGTAGGGGTCGCTCCCGTCGGTGGGACCGGACGGGGCCGTCGCCCTGGTCGGCAAGATTCTGTCCCCCAGGTACCGCGTCAGTCCTGGGGTGGCGACAGAGGCCCCTGCAGGCGCTAGAAGCCCGGAACCACCAGCCGTGATGACGGTCCACCACCAGAACCACCACGTGGCCGCACTGAGCGGCGTCACCGTGCCGGGGAACGGGCTCAACCTTAGCAGGATGTCCGGCCTGGAGGCCCAGAGGGCCCTCGAGACCCTCGACCGCAACGGCCTGGACTCCAGGAACAACAACCTGGACCGCGTGGCCGACGCCTCCACCACCGTGCCCCAGAGGTCCCGATTCATGATCACCGACATCCTCGCCGGCGCCTCCAGCCCTGCCGGGCTGCAGACCCAGGAACCCCCCGGGAGCCCGCCCTCCGCCCCCAGGGATCTCAGCGTCAGGAACCAGGCCAGGTCCTCCCTCGGGAACGGCAACCTCGACGAGGACAGCCACCACGACGCCGTCTCCGTGCCTTCGAACGGTGAGCGCCCTTTCCTTGAAACGCGTTTTCCCGACTCATCACCTTAACGCTTAACTCTTACATATCACCTTTTAATCCTTTCGCAGTTGGAAAGAATGACGCAAAAATCATTTGGACCCCGAAGTGCGATCGGGATTAAAACGGGTGTAATGAGATAATGTGGACGCCAACAGCAGCGAAAGGGTTAAGGCGATACAAAAGTGGCGTCAAAGAGGTCTCGTTGGGGAAACTTTTTTCCGAACTGAGTGCACCGAATCGTTTCAAACTTTACAACGAGAATATGGAGGCTATAAGGAAGGTCCTGACCCTCATGAAATTTCGACTTTTTATTTTTAGAAAATTGTTTACAGACTGTTTAGAAATTTTTTCAGAAGAAATGAAATTTCGTGGGGGTCAGGACCTTCCTTATGGTCTAAATTCTCACGTGATGATGTTTGAAAGGATTCGGTACGTCTAGTTCGAGGAAATGTTTCACGATTGACCCTTCGGATGGCACTTTTGTATCACCTTAAGTTTGGAGGGATCTCGATGATTGGGTTGCATCGGAGTCTCGATGGGATAAGGGGAAGGGCGAGACAGGAATAGGTGGGCAAGAGGTTGAGTTCGAGGGCAATCTCCTTCATTTATTTTCCAAACCTTTCTCGATCGAGTCTCCGTGGAAAGACCTGATACCCTAACCTGTAAACGCGTTCTTGTAGACTTATGGTATTTCTCCGGGGCTTTCGACCCCGATTTTACCTGCCCACTAATCAAGATGTCCAGGTCGAACGCCCGCGGGTCCGGCCGTACTTGTTCTCCGGTAGCCGATTTAGTCACCTACGAGTTTATCCGTCGAAGAGTAGTCGGATCTATTCGTTCTTTATCTGGATTTCCTCGTTCCACCTCCTCGATTCGTCATCCTCTCGGCGCCGTCAGGTGTTCGACCTTGATTTGTTGCTGATCAATTTAAGGTGATAAGAAAGTGGCTTATGACTTTCAGGACCACCCATTCGATTCATCGTCTTGTTTAGGCGGTCGACCCCGACTCGTTGCTGATCAATTTATGATCGGATCTGGTACGTCCTGATATACTCGTCGATCAACAAAATATTTTTTTTCATCTCAGTAGAGTTTCACTTTTATAATTTTGCGCAATTTAGGTTCTTTCGATCACCTACTCGATTCATCGCCTTGTTTAAGCGATCGGCCCCGACTCGTTGCTGATCAATTTATGAACGGATCTGGTACACCCTGATATACTCGTCGATCAACAAAATATTTTTTTGGGTTCAATATTTTTTTTCATCTCAGTAGAATTTCACTTTTATAATTTTGCGTAATTTAGGTTCTTTCGATCACCTACTCGATTCATCGCCTTGTTTAGGTGATCGACCCCGACTCGTTGCTGATCAATTTATGAACGGATCTGGTACACCCTGATATACTCGTCGATCAACAAAATATTTTTTTGGGTTCAATATTTTTTTTCATCTCAGTAGAGTTTCACTTTTAAAATTTTCGGTAGTTTGGGTCCTTTCGATCATCTACTCGATTCATCGCCTTGTTTAGGTGATCAACCTCGACTCGTTACTGATCAATTTATGAACTGATCTGGTACATCCTGATATACTCGTCGATCAACAAAATATTTCTTCGGTTCAATGATTTCTTGTTCTCGGTAGAATTTAACTTTTACAGTTTTGGGTAGTTTGGGTCCTTTCGATTACCTACTCGATTCATCGACTTGTTTAGGCGATCGACCCCGACTCGTTGCTGATCAATTTATGAATGGACCTGGTACATCCTGATATACTAGTCGATCAACAATATATATTTTTGGGTTCAATGATTTTTTTCACCTCGGTAGAATTTAACTATTACAGTTTTGGACAGTTTGGGTCGTTTCGATCACTTAATTTGCGATTCATCGTCTTGTTTAGGCGATCGACCCCGACTAGTTGCTGATCTATTTATGAACTGATCTGGTGAATCCACAGATACTCGTCGACCCAGGCGAACTTAAAGGTATAGAGGATGTTTATCACCAGACTAGGACCGGATGTTCGGGTTGGTCCGAGCTCGGACCCGGTCCCTGATCCTTTCCGGATAAACGCCCGAAGGTTCCTGTTCGACAACGTTTAGGGTTTTTAATGGCGCCAAATTGGGAGCCCGCCGCTCCGGGACGCTTTAATTATGTCCCCTTCCAAGCCTCCTCTTATTTGTTTCATTCATCTCTACCTGGGTGTCGCGACTGGCCCAGGGCGTCTGCGTTTCGTAAGAGGGCACCCTGCCTTCTTCGTTTCCGTTAATTAAGCGGGACCTCGGGCAGTCGGACCTTTACCTTTGATGTCCCGCCAAGAAGTGTCCCACTTTTGCTGGGCCTCCGATCGCTCCCCGTGATCGGAACAGGAAGTCCAGAGGGGAAGGACTCGCAGGTGCCCAAAATATTTATCAAACTTTTCTCCAAACTGGGTGCACCAGATCAGTCTGAATACTTGAGTCTTTATTTAATTTGTAGAAAATTCGAGTCTTTTGGAATTACTTCGTTTGTTATTCGTTGATATTTAGCGTAGTTAATATTCGACTTTTGTCATTCACGTATTGTGCCGATCAGAGACTATTTTATTGCGCTTTTCTCGATTATCACGCGCGTCAGTCTGAAAACTTGAGTCTTTAGTCAATTTGTTGAAATTTTGGGTCTTTACTTAATTTATGGAAAATTTGAGTCTTTACTTAATTTGTGGAAAATTTGAGTCTGTACATAATTTGTGGAAAATTTCATTCTTGACTTAATTTGTAGAAAATTTGAGTCTTTACTTAATTTATGGAAAATTTGAGTCCACTTAATTTGTAGAAAATTTGAGTCTTTACGTAATTTGTAGAAAATTTCATTCTTTACGTAATTTGTAGAAAATTTCATTCTTTACTTAATTTGTAGAAAATTTGAGTCTTTACTTAATTTGTTGAAATTTTGTGCCTTCTTAATTTGTGAAAAAATTGAGTATTTCGGAATGACCTCGTTTGTTCTTCGTTGATATTTAGCGTAGTCAATATTCAATTTTCGTCATTCACCTATCGTGCCGCCCAGATACCATTTTATTGCGTTTTTCTCGATTATCACGCACGTCGGTCTGAAAACTTGTCTTTAATCAATTTGTTAAAATTTTGGGTCTTTACTTAATTTATGGAAAATTTGAGTCTACTTAATTTGTAAAAAATTTGAGTCTTTACATAATTTGTAGAAAATTTCATTCTTTACTTAATTTGTTGAAATTTTGAGTCTACTTAATTTGTGGAAAATTTGAGTCTCGGAATGACCTCGTTTGTTCTTCGTTAATATTAAGCGTAATTAATATTCAACTTTCGTCATTCATCTATAGTGCAGCCCACGGATAGTTTCCTTTGCGTTTCTCTCGTTCATCTCGCGGTATCTCCGTGGGTACCGAGTCAATGCCTCGGATTGCGTAGGTAAGGCACGTTGGTGTAAATTGGACAAAAGGCTTAGCGGCAGTGGATTCTCGTAAATCCTCCTCGGCCGGCTAAACGGTATCCCATGTCTCGATGTATGCGGCAGAACCGCTCGTTGAAATTAACCACGGCCATTACTAATCTTAAAGGCTCGGTGCGCGGCATGGCAGTTCCCGCGGTGGGCGAGCGTAGGAAGACAAACGGCCGTTAAGACCCCTCATTGCAACTTGAACCTGGAACCAAATTCCCGCTTGAGTTACACTTTGGCATTATCGACTCCTCCCGCGGGAACGATTCAAATTCGGAACCAAACTCCCCGAGTCAAAACTATCGATCTCGGTTGGACCTCTAAATTTTCTACCGCAAGAAAAAAAAAAGAAAATTCATTGAATTCAAGAGTTATTCCAAGAAATATTTCTAAAAATTGATCGAACTCGAGACACGTTCAAAAGAATATATATAACAAAAAAAAATAACCTGAGAAAAAAAAGCATTGAATCCACGAGATATTCCAAGACTGACATTATCGACTCCTCCCGAGGGAACGATTCAAATTCGAAACCAAACTCCCCGAGTCAAAACCATCGATCTCGGTTGGACCTCTAAATTTTCTACCCTGAGAAAAAAAAAAAGTTCATTGAATCCAAGAGATATTCCAAGAAATATTTCTAAAAATTGATCGAACCCGAGAAACGTTCAAAGAAATATATATATAAAAAAAAATTCATTAAACCCAAGAAACGTTAAAAAAAATATTCCGTTAATTCTAAGAATTGACTCAAATATATTACCATAATTTCGAATAAACGTTGCATCCAATTTATTCGAGTCAGGCAATTATTCAATATCTCTTTGGGTCAATGGAATTTTTTTTTCTTAATATACGTATATGTATATTTGCAATGACCCTTTCATAACACCTTAATGGAATCCCAAGGAGGTCGCTCGCACACTTCTTGGGGACAAAAAATGAGACACGTTACGTTGCGGGTACGAAAAAGGAAAAATGTCGCGGTATGTCATGTCACCTATCTTGATTCAGTATCTTGCGCTTGCAAAACCGAGAACATTAAGAAACGGCGTGTCGCCCGGTGTGCACCTTTTTGCCCTGCTTTGCCAGGACAAAACTCTTACATTATTGGTAGCCTGCAGATTAGCCGACAATTATTACGAAGGTTTCGCCACATCCGCGTTTCCTTAGAGCAAGTGGACGTTTTAAGGTGAAGTGAAACACGTCGAGGAACTTGATCGACGTCGATAAAGAAGATTTTTCTAAATGCCTACGTTGCCGACGTTCGTTTTTATATTAACAGCTGAGTCGAATTATATTGTGTATTGTACCAAATGGCATACTCCACCTGTCGTTTTCGTACAATAATTATAAAGAAATCGATGTAAAACTCCAGAAATCCTCTGGATTCATGCCTTCTGGGGCCCTAATTGACTGCGGAGGGACCCCCTGCGCCATCTGTGATTTCCAGGTCAATTAAATTTTCACTCCGAGACCTCGTATTACCATAATTTTAGCACAGAAGCGTATACAACACTTTTTTTGCCCTTATCCCTTTCAAATGCGAGTTTATCGATTATCAGAATGTTCTAAATTGTCGTAAAATTGTCCTGACCCTTTCGATTCTCATATCAGAGCCTTCGATAATTGTATATTGATCGAAATATGAGAGCTCGACGCCATTTTGGTTCTGGTCTGGACTGAGTTCAAAAGTTTTTTTGAAAAATCCAAATTTTGAACGTGTCAGGACAATTCTTAGATGATCAGGAGTGATGTGTCAAAGTTTCGGACAGTTTGGTCTAATACCCTTAAAAAAAAGTGTTGTTTCGAATTGACTGATTTGAAGGATGTTTCACTTCACCTTAAACGCTGCGGATTTTTACTTCCACCTGGTTTGAACTTGTGACTCGGTCTGGGGCCTGCGATTACCCTCTTTGCGAGATTTGCGCGAGTTAGAGACTCCGAATTACAGTAATGTGTTTAACATTCAATCTATAAATATGGTTGAGTAAAGTGAGCATCTTTGTATTGATTACTTGTAAAATCGAGACTTTCCGTATCCCTTTAAACTCTTTCTTAAGTTATAAGATTTAAAATTTTTATCCAAACTGGGTGTATCGAATCGTTTCAAAGTCTACAAACTGTGAAGACTGTAAGGGTGGTGCTACATCCATGAAATTTCAATTTTTTTTAAATTTGTTTTTAGACGTTTAAACAATTTTCGTATAAAAGATGAAATTTCATGGGTGTCGGGACCTTCTTTACACCCTTCGTGTTCACGTTGTAAAGTTTAAAGCAATTCGGTACACCCAGTTCGGAGAAAAGTTTCACGGAGTGACCTCTCAGAGGCCATTTTCATCCTACCTTAAGGGGATGTGAAAGTGACATCCGAAAGCTCAATCGCTTATGAAACTTTTCTATGAACTGGGTGTACCGAGTAGTTTCAAATTTTACAACCTGAACATGAAGGCTATAATTAAAGTCCTGATACTCATGAAATTTAATTTTTTATAACAAATGAAACAAAAAAATTAAAATTTTATAGGTGTCAGGACCTTTCTTACAGCCTCAGCATTCACATTGCCAAGTTTGAAATGATTCGATAGACCCAGTTTGACGAAAAGTTTCATAAATGAAACCTCTTTGACGGCGTTATCACATCACCTTAAGTAAACGATAAATGATGCGCCTCATTAAAGTTGCAGAAAGGGTTGGCTAAAGTGTGAGTTATTGTATTAGTACCTAGTTCGTTGGGTAGGGGGTCCTAACCAAGAGTTCTAGAATTTTCTAACCTCAAAGTCGTCTTCCGCTCGTAACCTCATACGTGACTCGAAGCGTTTACTCGTAACGCCCGTTTGCGCGCTCCGTGACTCGTCGCTGGTCATGGGATTAGCTCGTTACGTAACCGATACTTAGCGAAGTTTCCCGGAAAAAAACAAAGAAAAAAGAGAAGCCCAACTTACACGATAGGGCTATCACTATTTTTTCCCGCCTAATTACACGCCACGAACCTCCGCCTCGACGTTATCACCGGTAGCCTAAGCGCGCCTCTAATCGTCGGCTCGTACTTCGCTGTCCGCTAGAGAATTAACGAGTCGCGATTAGGCCGAGTAATGAGAAAATAATTACCCTCGTCGGCGGTCCGATCGTCCAGAAAAATCACCGCCGTTTTCGGCCATGGCGTAACTTCAACCGCGCCGAACGACTCCGTGACCCTAGCCATCGGATCCATCCAAATAACCGACATCCATCTTCTACGGACCCGATGAGGTCAATCCTACGATTAATCTATCCACTGCAGACTCGACAACACCAATATTTTTGTGTATCGGTCTCTCGTTAACGCATTGTGCTCCGTCGAAGTAATAACCCTCTTTTCATGTCCCGACGCTACCCCGAGAAAGACAAAAAAATTGTAATTGAACCAAAGAAACATTTCATCGAAAGGTATCAAAGAATGGCTGGGTAAACCTTGTTTTTCTCTTTGAACAGTTGGTTTTTGTAAAAAAAACCGAACGACTCCGTGACCCTAGCCATCGGATCCATCCAAATAACCGACATCCATCTTCTACGGACCCGATGAGGTCAATCCTACGATTAATCTATCCACTGCAGACTCGACAACACCAATATTTTTGTGTATCGGTCTCTCGTTAACTCATTGTGCTCCGTCGAAGTAATAACCCTCTTTTCATGTCCCGACGCTACCCCGAGAAAGAAAAAAAAAATTGTAATTGAACCAAAGAAACATTTCATCGAAAGGTATCAAAGAATGGCCGTGTAAACCTTGTTTTTCTCTTTGAACAGTTTTGGTTTTCGTAATAAAAAAAAAATGCCACATATAAAACTCAACTTGGCACACACGTCTACATTATGGAAACATTCCAATAAGCCTGTTAATTTTGTTAGTGCCTCAAACTGGATTCCAGGTTAACACGCCTAAAAGAATATATCTTGCGTTTCCTATTGTTAAATAGATATCGAGAACCATTTTATCCAGCTCTGTTGTGACTTTGGCATATAATATTCATAGCAAGATTTTTATTTTTTATTTTTTTTTCGTATCGAATTCGGCGTAAATGGACCACTCGGCATTATTGATTCGCCGTTTCCAAGTCTTCCGGATTTTTGTTCCCCTTTTCGCTACCTCGATCGGACGGTTCTCGATACCCTCGTTACTGTAAGAAAAGGTGATCGCTTTGCGATGGCTCCTTCTCACCCTCGTCCCGGCAACGGGTCAAAAAGCGTGAAAAACCCTGCTCGAACCGTGAATGCCGTGTCGCAGCGAGCGCGTGTTCGAATCGAACGATGAAGCGTAATCCGCTTAGCGGAGCGGCCGCCATTGTTGCAGTCCGGGCGAGAGGCCTTCTTTCTGGCTTGCGAACCTTCGCCGATATCTCTCTCTCTCCCTTCGCCTGCCCAACTGACTTCGGGACTAATCCGAGAACCGGAAATGATTGGCAACCGTTTAGACGTCCTAGGGATTAGAGGTATACCCCTTATGGGGGGCCATGGGGAACGACTACCGCCGTCGTCGTTGACGAGACGATCCGAAGGATGCGGATTTGTCGATTTTCGGGAGCTGTCGATGGATCCGATTTTAAAGTTAGTCCCAATGTCGAGGATTTCCCGTGTTCGACGAAGAATTGTCCCCGGGGACGCTGGGAAATATCACTCGACTGGTGGTCCCATTTATACCGAGGTCAAGTTCTCTCTTGTTACTTTAATCCCAAATATATTCATCCATAAGTTCCTCTTATTCGAGAAATAAATATTTCTGGAATTAAAGCGCCGAACTTTGGGGTTAAGTATTCCCTGCCGTTCGCGCATGCTTTTAAATGTATTTGGCGCGAAACTCTGCCGAGTTTCCTGCTGTGGTAGGGTTTTCCCTCTTTTTTTTTTCTTAACGCACGGGTGAAAATTTCCTGGGTGACATGATGCAATTTTTCTGACACTTGCGTGGGATATCTTGTCGATCGGATGGTCATTTTTCTTCACTTTCTTCACTCTTCACTCCATAAGTTCTTCTTATTCGAGAAATAAATATTTCTGGAATTGAAGCGCCGAACTTTGGGGTTAAGTATTCCCTGCCGTTCGCGCATGCTTTTAAATGTATTTGGCGCGAAACTCTGCCGAGTTTCCTGCTGTGGTAGGGTTTTCCCTCTTTTTTTTTTCTTAACGCACGGGTGAAAATTTCCTAGGTGACATGATGCAATTTTTCTGCCACTTGCGTGGGATATCTTGTCGATCGGATGGGCATTTTTCTTCACTTTTTCAATTTGATATATGCCTCGACAAATCTTCCTCAAGGTGGATTCACCTTCCTTTGATGACAGTTCTTGTTTGAACGGATCTCGTCGGGCCGGATAACGATAACGAGGACTTGCGGGATCGTGGGTGTACATATCGCGTGTCTAAAGTTTCGCTTACACCACATACGTTGACCAATGTTTCCTTTTCTTTTTTCTTCCTTCTTTCTTCTTTTTCTGAACGTCGAGTCAGGGCTCGAGCGAACGCACCGTCATTATTGCTCAACGGTGTTTGCCGACATTTATTAGCCATTACTACCGTTTACATTTACACTTTGTCCGCCGTCAAGTCGGTACACGTGGAGGTGTTATACCGCAGAAAAAAAAATTCCCCAAGATGTTCCGCTTACTTTTTTTCTATTGCAAAAGTCAAAGAGTTTAAAAGAGTTCCCGTGAGAGTGCGAAACGTTAAGTGAGTTCAATTATTCGTGAATCCTCCCGTAATCGGGAAAGCCGATGGCAGATATTCCCTGAAAAGATAATTTTGTTGGCCGCGTCCCACGCTGAATGTTTAATCGATAACCCGGAATATATGCACGTTCATTTGTGTATTCTATTTGAAATCGCTATTAAACGCCTCAATCGAAGTCATTAACGGACTACGTCGACCCGTCAAAAATGATCCTTTCTGTGGTCTGCCACTTTACACGGCCAGTAAATGAATTTCAAGCTCGAGCAACTCTTGTTTAATGGGAATTTTACATCCTCGGTTCATTTCATACACCGCCGAAAGCAACAACAATTTTACATTCGCATTAACTTACCTCTTCCGCCGTACTATTAATACCAGAAACAACGATAACCACTTTATTAAAAAAATTCTTCCCAACTGTACTAATTAATTGGCCCCTACAAATTAATTCACCCTTTGGCCAACCGGGATAAATAAATATCCAATTGTGTTTATTCTAATCACCATATATTTCCAGCCTATAAATAAATCTCTCGTTGCTATCGGCGCGAGATAACACCTCGCTTCGTATCTCCAAGAATTACAATTATCTTGAATAAAGACAGCATTTCCTCCCGCGCAATTAATCCTTACCTCGTTAATAACAATCTCGACAATTTCACTCGGAAGCGAGGCAATCACCTGAAAAATGTTAATCGCGAGTCCCTGATAGCATCGCAGGAGCGAAACCGTGACCAACGGAGGATGCTTGAAAAATCCATGAAAATCTGCTCACGCATGTAGATAAAGAAAAATTTGATTCATTTAAAGTAATATCAAAGGATCATTCTATACATATATAACGTTAAAATAATTATGAAGCTTCTCTCTAAACTGGGCGTACAGAATCATTTGAAACTTTCAGCACGTGATTATGGAGGCCCTAAGGAAGAACGCGGCGCTCGTGAAATTTCATTTTTCACAAAAAAAAAAATGTGCTTTTTCCGAATGTACAACAATATAATGAAATATTCGACCTTTCACCGACGTATTTCGTATCTGTTGACATTCACCGATGAAAGTCGACATTCTCCAATTTCGGTCATTCACGGTAACATATATACAATGACCCTTTCACATCACCTCAACATTTGAAGCGATCAACCACGCGTTATCAACCAAAGAATATAGTCATCTCGACGAAATATTTGGTGGTCCACGATCATACTCCATGGCTGAACCAAAAAAAAAAAAAGATTCTATTTATTCAACCAGATAGTTTTCTGCGTTCGCGGACAATGGGTGCGTTCTCCCTTTTACGCGAAAAAAAAATGTGATTTTAGTACTAGTCTAGGGTAAATAAAAAAAATTTTTTTTTTAAATGAAGTTTTGTGAGCACCACTTTCTTTCTTAGAGCCTCGATAATTAGATGCCGACATTTCCATCCGTTCGTTGCATCCCATTGTGAGAAAAGTTATATAAATATTTTTGTGCTCTATGTATATAGAATGATCCTTTCACATTATCTTAACATTTGACGCGATCAACTACGCGTTATCAACCAAAGAATATAGTCATCTCGACGAAATATTTGGTGGTCCACGATCATACTCCATGACTGAACCAAAAAAAAAAAAGATTCTATTTATTCAACCAGATAGTTTTCTGCGTTCGCGGACAATGGGTCCGTTCTCCCTTTTACGAGAAATTAGCGGTCTTCTCCTGGGAAATGTCAGAAGCGCGCACGTGTATTACTCCAAGCGGGCCTCGTCGGGTTTCATACGGTTGGTTTTTCAACACCCGCGGGTGTAACGAGATTCTAGATGGCAAAGCCGCTTAACCTCCCAGGCTCGCCGTTGAACAGTGCTGACCTCTCTCGACAACGCGCTTAACTGCACCGCTCGGTATTAAACTCGCGTTGATGCCAATTCGCGGTTGACGGCTAAATCGAACCATCTGGTACATCGATATATGTAAGCATGCCGACTATAATCACGTTTTCGATCATCGATCACTGACTACGTACGTCGGTTACGACAACCTTATTACATACCTATATAAGGATTTACCCTGAGAAAAAATGATTTCATTTAACCAACGAAATGTTTCGTTAATTCCGAGAATAATTATATTACTGAAATAAGTTAGATGCAACATTTATTCGTAATTGTAACAATTTATTTTGAGTATTCGACGTAGGGATCAGTTCTATTTCATGGCGTAAAATGTATTAAGGTGAAGTGAAACACGGCGAGGAACTTGATCAACGTCAATAAAGAAGATTTTTCTAAATGCCTACGTTGTCGACGTTCGTTTTTATATTGACAGCTGGATCGAATTATATTGGGTATTGTACCAAATGGCATACTCCACCTGTCGTTTTCGTACAATAATTATAAAGAAATCGAAGTAAAACTCCAGAAATCCTCTGGATTCATGCTTTCTGGGGCCCTAATTGACTGCAGAGGCACCCCCTGCGCCATCTGTGATTTCCAGGTCAATTAAATTTCCACTCCGAGACCTCGAATTACCATCCTTTTAGCATAGAAGCGTATACAACACTTTTTTTTGCCTTTATCTCGTTCAAATGCCAGTTTATCGACTACCAGAGTGTTCTAAATTGTCGTAAAATTGTCCTGACCCTTTCGATTCTCATATCAGAGCCTTCGATAATTGTATATCGATCGAAATATGAGAGCTCGACGCCATTTTGGTTCTGGTCTGAGCAGAGTTCAAAAATTTTGTTAAAAAATCCAAATGATGAATGTGTCAGGACAATTCTTAGATGATCAGAAGTGATGTGTCAAAGTTTCGGACAGTTTGGTCTAATACCCTTAAAAAAAAGTGTTGTATTCGAATCGACTGATTTGAAGGGGGTTTCACTTCACCTTAATGCCAGTCCACTTTCAAAGTTTCGGACAGTTTGGTCTAATACCCTTAAAAAAAAGTGTTGTATTCGAATCGACTGATTTGAAGGGGGTTTCACTTCACCTTAATCTCTGGGAGACACGTCGTCGAAGCTATTAGCTCGACACATTGGATAACTTACCGGTGCACGGTTAATTAGCAGATATTTAATTAGTGTTGAATGGAAATGCGTTACGCGGTCGAAGAAACGCTGATTATGTATCTTGGAATCGCTACAGATGAGGAATATTCCTCGAGAGTATATTTAAAAGCAGCTTGTCAAGTCGCTTGTCCACCAGCTGATGCCAGGAACATTAGTACTCGGATCAGCCTGCACGACACAAGCTAAGTTGAATCGATTTCAATCGTCTTATTAAAATTATCGATATTAATCAACTGATTTTTAACAGTCCAGGTCCTACCGTGATTCCATTCTAACAAGGAAGGTACCTGAGGTGTCCCCCTCCGATTTTGTTCATTTTTAAATATGTTATAGAGGACTAAAATCTAAAGGACCCATGTTTTTTTTTATCGGCGGATAAACACTTTTAGGGGGTGAAATCAAGCTTCAAAGTTGGCCGTGCAAGGAGGTGAGTTGGCTGTTTCATATAGAAGTACTCAACCGATTTTCATGAAACAACCGTCAAAATGTAGGAAATGAAGAATTATGAAACATGCATTTGGAATTTTTCGAAAAAATTCATTTTTAAGGGGTGAGCCACCCCTTTGAATACTTCTTTTACCCCTTATGCGAGCAGTAATAGTTTTATTCTAATGAAACTTTTTTTGTATTGTTCTGGTCTGGAAATTAACCAACTTTCATTTGGATAGAGGAATCACTGCTCGCGTAAGGGGTAAAAGAAGTATTCAAAGGGGTGGCTCACCCCTTAAAAATGAATTTTTTCGAAAAATTCCAAATGCATGTTTCATAATTCTTCATTTCCTACATTTTAACGGTTGTTTCATGAAAATCGGTTGAGTACTTCTATATGAAACAGCCAACTCACCCCCTTGCACGGCCAACTTTGAAGCCTGATTTCACCCCCTAAAAGTGTTTATCCGCCGATAAAAAAAAACACGGGTCCCTTACATTTTAGTCGTCTGTAACATATTTAAAAATGAACAAAATCGGAGGGGGACACCTCAGGTACCTTCCTTGTAAGCATTGTCAACACAAAGTGCAACTGACGAGCCCTCTACTGAATGAATGATTTGTGATTTTTTTTTTTTTCAAAAGAAATAACGGTTTTCGTAAACCCTGTTACCGATGTAACCTAACCTTTTAAATGACGCGCTTATTTGAACAATTAGAATAATTCTAAAAACCTTGATTTCTTTAAAATCGAAGATTTTTAAGTTTTCAAAAGAAATGGGGTTTATCGACCCTGGATATAAATGACGTTACCGATGATCATGTTTAAAAACCACTCGCACGTATAAAATCACTTGGCGGGCGGCGGTGGTCGCCATTAGCGGCCGGACAGGCTAAAGGCCGTTTTAAGGTCGTCGGAAGGAAAAAGGGGCCCTCGGGCGGAAATTGCGCGACCCTCGACGCGTAGATGGCACTGAGGAGCCCGGGGCTACTCGGCCAGTCTCTAACACGAGTTTCGCGTGACCGAGTCGCCGCCTTAATGTCCGGCCGATCCGCGCGAGTCTCCGCGACTCCGCGCGCTGCGCGCCTTCGTGTCGGGATCGTTTCGATTAATCGCCGCCCGTTTCGGCGGCGGAGCCTCGATCGCCCGGCGGCCGCGTGACCGATAGGCAAATTTCCTTTTGTACCCTCCACACCCGCCTGCCAGATCGGATCTCACCTCGCCTTAATCTCCACGCCCACGCGACCGGCCCGGTAAATTGGCCGTGCGACATTGGGCGTGCACGCGCCCCGGGACCGACCGAGATGACGCCTAACCTCAAAATAGGATAATTGCGACCTTCCGAAAAATTCGAAATGCTGGAAAAATTCTCTCGACCATGAATTTTTATAATCTCCTACATTGGACAATTTGGCGAATCGAAGTACTGGACGAGATGACGCCTAACCTCAAAATAGGAAAATTGCGACCTTCCGAAAAATTCGAAATCCTGGAAAAATTCTCGACTATGAATTTTTATAATCTCCTACATTAGACAATTTGGCGAATCGAAGTACTGGACGAGGTGACGCCTAACCTCAAAATAGGATAATTGCGACCTTCTAAAAAATTCTAAATCCTGGAAAAATTCTCCCGACTATGAATTTTTATAATCTCTTACATTAGACAATTTGGCGAATCGAAGTACTGGACGAGATGACGCCTAACCTCAAAATAGAAAAATTGCGACCTTCCGAAAATTCTAAATCCTGGAAAAATTCTCTCGACTATGAATTTTTATAATCTCCTACATTGGACAATTTGGCGAATCGAAGTACTGGACGAGGTGATGCCTAACCTCAAAATAGGATAATTGCGACCTTCCGAAAAATTCGAAATCCTGGAAAAATTTTCTCGACTATGAACTTTTATAATCTCCTACATTAGACAATTTGGCGAATCGAAGTACTGGACGAGATGACGCCTAACCTCAAATAGGATAACTACAACCTTCTGAAAAATTGGAAATCCTGGAAAAATAGTCGATTATGAATTTGTATAATCTTTTCTATCAAATATTCTGTTGAACGACGCTTTTTCAATTGCATGGACAAGAAAGAATAAAATTAATACGATTTAGACAATTGAGGGGTACTTTTTCCATCGTTCCGTTGATGTTGCTTTTGTCTAGGTACCTCGGAATGGCTTAAAATTATTTCGAGATAGAGATAGGATATAAATTATTCGGGGAGGGTGGAATTTTTAGGTTAGAACCTGTAAAACCGAGGCCGCGTAAACGCGCGTACCTTTCCAGGTCCGCGACAAATTGGATCCGATCTGCCCTCGAATTAAGCTTCTTGCTATCGAGCACTTAGCCCGTCTCGTCCCTTTCATTATTTTTCGACTTCTTTCCCTTGCCCACCCCCGACATCGACTTCTTGGCACCCGCCGGAGGGGCATTTCTTGCCCCAATCGAATTAGACTCTCGTTTCCGTTCTTACTGGCCGATTCTCTCGAGACCAAAGCTGGGGGAACCCAAGGAAACTCAGTTATTACTACAAAAGACATGTTTCGAATAATCCGATATCCACTTAGACAACTGCCTGAGCTTAAAAATCAGCCGGAAAACGATTTCACCCATTATATACAATCCTTTATAGGAATTAAATTCGCGATATCCTTGAAACTTCCCACACGCAGAAGAAAGAATTTCACAGTCGTAACGAAATATTTGACTTGTGGCAAAAAACGTAAACCCTTACCAATGGACCAGCAACATTTTTGTCGTTGCGATTATCTCTGTAGCAAGTGCAATACTTTTTCGGCAATGCTTTTTCAATTTTCGGAAATCTGGGCAAAATCCAAGATGGCGGCGCGCGTACCATACGAAGAACAGATATCTGGGGGGAAACGCTAAAATATCAGTAATTTAATAATAATTCTAACGATAGGTGCATTCACCATGAATTAAAGTACTATTCCCAATATTCATCCCTACGAGATAACCATTACTATCCGCGAAAGTCAGTGAAAATGAGTCGTAAGACATGATAAATCATCGCTATGAAACGAAGTGGGGTATGTCAAAACAAGAATTCATTCGGAGTCTGTGTCGCAAAAAAACGTAAACCCTTAAAAATGGACCAGCAACATTTTTGTCGTTGTTGCGATTATCCCTGTAGCAAGTGCGATACTTTTTCGGCAATGCTGTCCTTTGCTAAAAATTCAAATATATTCGTTTGCGTGTAGTATCGAAAATGGGGGCAAAATCCAAGATGGCGGCGCGCGTACCATACGAAGAACAGATATCTGGGGGAAACGCTAAAATATCAGTAATTTAATGAAAATTCTAACGATAGGTGCATTCACCTTGAATTAAAGTACTATTCCTAATATTCATCCCTACGATAGCCATTACTATCCGCGAAAGTTAGTGAAAATGAGTCGTAAGACATGATAAATCATCGCTATGAAACGAAGTGGGGTATGTCAAGACAGGAATTCACTCGGAGTCTGTGTCGCAAAAAACCTAAACCCTTAAAAATGGACCAGCAACATTTTTGTCGTTGTTGCGATTATCCCTGTAGCAAATGCAGTACTTTTTCGGCAATGCCCTCCTTTGCTAAAAATTCAAATATATTCGTTTGCGTGTAGTATCGAAAATGGGGGCAAAATCCAAGATGGCGGCGCGCATACCATACGAAGAATAGATATCTGGGGGAAACGCTAAAATATCAGTAATTTAATGAAAATTCTAACGATAGGTGCATTTACCATGAATTAAAGTACTATTTCCAATATTCATCCCTACGAGATAACCATTACTATCCGCGAAAGTCAGTGAAAATGAGTCGTAAGACATGATAAATCATCGCTATGAAACGAAGTGGGGTATGTCAAGACAGGAATTCACTCGGAGTCTTTAGAATATTCCCACTGGAGTTGTACGACCTAAAAATCCGATTCTCGGTATCCATTTCACTCCAGTACTTGTCCTTTTGCCCCGCATTAGTACATATATCCAAGTAACCGCATCGCGATCTTTAAGGCCGACGACAAATTTCCCCGCGTCTCGATTGCCGGTTAGTTTTAACTTTTTTTTCCCCTTTCTTTTTTACCGCGTCTAAGACACGTTTCCATATACGTGTTCGTGGCCTTTTTTTCTCTGCCACTTGGACAGGTAATTGGATAAGGAATAAGCGTATTATTTCTTCCTCTCTTTAGCGAAACGACTTTCGAGGTTAAGTCCCCTCGTATGCCTCCCTAGGTAATACCTATCGTCGTTCTCTGACGGAAAGGAATGCACAAGTGAAATCCAAGAAACGCAACTGTGCACCTTCTCCATACGGACACCTTGAGCAGAGTATAATCCGATATGACAGTCACTAGCGATTGAATGTTTCCCTATAAAGTTTCCTCGCGACGCGTAGCTCGTCATCCGTGATTAAAACAGATCGTTATATCGTCGACACCCGATATGCCTTGTCGATTTTTTTTTTTCTTCTAACTACGCGTTTTTTAACTCTACCTCGTACTCAATAGTTCTTGATCGCCGAGAAGACGGAATTATCTCATTAGATATTATAATTTCCTACTCCACATAAATCGGCAACACAGAAATTATATACTTGTTTTATAATTAATCGAGCCCCCGTCAATTTGACGCACGAACGAAACCATACATTTTCTTAATTAAACAATTTAAAATTTCAATATTACAAACACTTTTTGAAGATCAACCTCGATGTATATTTCCCTCATTAAGTGGATAAAAGTCAGTACACGTGGATAAAGAACAATGCGAACGGTATTTGTCATTTTTCTCGTGAAATTCGCAAAAAAATGTGTCAAAACGACGCGTCCCCTAAATCTAGGGTTAGCCCTTATCACTCGAAGAATATTAGAAGAGTACAAGAAGTTGGCAGCATTACTGCCGGTTGGAGTGATAAGGGTTAACATCAAAAGGAAAATAGATTATACGTAAAATTTGAGAATTATGAACCACCATGTTTTACTCTACATCAACCGACAACCCAGAAATTATATGCCTGTTATATAATTATTCAAACCCAAAGAATTCTTAATACCTAACCTAAAATATATAAAGAGCGAACTTCAATGGCGTAGTGGAGTAAATTTTAACTAGTATGAATTTGCGACTTTGTGCTTTGAAAAAAAATCCCTCTTTAGAAACAAGTAATTCTTGGGTCGATTAGATCTTTTGTCCTTGCCACTGTTAACAGTTTTGGATATTATTTATATTTTATTTATACATGAGATATGGGTGACGCGTTCAATTCAATGATGGCTCTAGAGTATATAACTTTATTTGATTAATATTTCTGTAAATTAAATACGATCCATCTAACTCTAATTCGAGTTTGCTTTCGAGATCGTCTCGATTGGCTCCCCGGGTGGCTGTAAATGGAGTGGGTTGGTAATAAAACGTTGGCCCATAACATTATCCCCGGTGTTTTCTCCCCCAAAGGTGGCGACGCGGTAACACAATACCCCGGGGTCAGATTCTACCCCACGGGGCAACCGCCCCTGTATATACAACACAAGAGGGTGAGAACGAACACGGCCAAACGAGAGGGTGTGACAGGAATTTTTTTCCTCCCCCCCGAAACACTCCAGAAATAATCGAAATGTCATTTCGTCGTCCACGTCGGTGCGAATTGGACCTAACGAGTCCCTAACACGTGGACATATATTTTAAGGTGATAAGAAAGGCGTTGAGAAATTCACTCGACGTCGATAAAATAAAATTCATCTACGATAATCGTATCAAGTTGCCTTAATGTTTGATAAGATCTGCTACAGGGGTTAGTTGCGGTCAAAAATGCTTAACGAAAGGATTTACTCGTGTCAACTAAATATATTTTATTGTCCATGTAATAACCACGTTAAATGGTTGAATTAATGGACAGTCTGTTGATCGAAGCGAATATTTTTCTGTGTATTTGCGACTTAAGGTGAAGTGAAACCCCCGTTCAAATCAGTTGATTCTAATACCGCGTTTTTTATGCAACATTAATTACCGAAATTTAGGGCAAAATACGTATCTTTCCTTTCAAATCGATCCCATTTTGTGAAAAATGCATATTTTTGAAAACGGTTACGTATTTTGCTAGCTTTTGAGCTACAGAAACTAATTCCTTTTCGTTCATTGATCTAGCTTAAACCTGGACTAAGTTATCGTGCCCACCGCACGATCATCGATTTTCGCAGCGCTCCGGTAAATCGCTTTTCAAGCCGCCATTTTTGTAAATAAAAAAAATACAAAAAAAATATTTTGTTGTTTAATAGTTGTGTAATGCCGTACTGTACTTTAATTTGGATAAAAACGTTTTAATTCTTAAAAAAAAATTCTTGAAAAACCGTAATTTTTGGGTGGGTCAAAGTGGTGTAACCCCTTAAGGTGAAGTGAAACCCCCGCTCAAATCAGTCGATTCTAATACAACACTTTCTTTTAAGGGTATTGGACCAAACTGTCCGAAACTTTGACACGTCACTCCTGATCATCTAAGAATTGTCCTGACATTGAAAATTTGGATTTTTGGAAAAGATTTTTTAACTTAGCTCAGACCAGAACCAAAATGCCGTCAAGCTTTCATATTTCGATCGATATACAATTTTCGAAGGCTCTGATATGAGAAACGAAAGGGTCAGGACAATTTGACGACGATTTAGAACACTCTGGTAATCGATAAACTCGCATTTGAACGGGACAAAGGCAAAAAAAGTGTTTTATGCGCTTCTATGCCAAAACGATGGGAATACGAGGTCTCGGAATGAAAATTTAATTGCCCTTGAAATCACAGGTGGCGCAGGGGGTCCCTCAGTCAATTAGGGCCCCAGAAAGCATGAATCCAGAGGATTTCTGGAGTTTTACTTCGATTTCTTTGTCATTATTGTACGAAAACGACAGGTGGAGTATGCCATTTGGTACAATACCCAATATAATTCGACCCAGCTGTCACTATAAAAACGAACGTCGGCAATGTAGGTATTTGGAAAAATCTTTTTTATCGACGTCGATCAAGTTCCTCGAGGTGTTTCACTTTATCTTAACACTATTTCTACCACGATTTTGTGTATACCCATTTCGACGAAAAGGTTTTAATGAGCTGTAGGAAAATGATACCGGTAAATAAATTTAAAAATTATCATACGAAAACTCAAAACAGTAATTGAGAAAAAATTATTAAACTTTGAAAATAATTTCAAGTTAAAATTTTAAAAGGTGTCGAAGAACACCTTTGGTAGAAATAGTGTTAATTCTGTGATGGGTATTGCGCCGCAGTTTGTTCGGATAAACCGAAGCAAACCTAACCTCACTTTCCTCGACCGCCGCTGCAGCGTATAAAGTCGAAGCTTCCCTTCGCACTTAATCGGGACCGGAGTTAACCAGTTAGCTGTGGCGCCCCGTTTTGCGAGCGCGCACCTATAGGGTAAGTCCGGGATAGTTGGACCATGTTTTTTTAAAGTCATTTTTTCTGAAACTTCGCAATGTCTAGGATTTGGTATATTTTTTTATAATATGTATATATGACCTTGAACAATTGTAAGCACTTCTCCAGCTGTTACACTAATCACACTTGAAGTTATGATTTTTTCTTTTTTTTACTCGGTAGTTCATCTATCCCGGGGGTACTCGGGTTAGAGGGACCACTTCCTAGGGATTGATGGACCTCTGGTATACGTTACTAAATCAGGGTGTAACGCAAGAAATACATGTTATCAAAGGTATAAACATTATTTAATTCAAAGTATAAAGTTATAAACTGCTTGAAAAGTGATTAGTATAGAGTTATAAACTATTTGAAAAAGGATAAGTAAATTTGATACTTAATATACTTAGAAAATATAGATAGTCTGATTTATATTCACATCCATCCATCCATTCATCCATATATCCATTTATATAGAAAGTAAAGCCCTAATAGGAGATATGGTCCGCCTATCCCAGGTTTTTTCAAGTAGTCCATCTATCCCAATTATCGGGGATAGATGGACCAGTTTCCCGTCCAGACAAACAACGCTACCGGCATGCCATTTTAGGTCAAGATTGTACTCAAGTATACACTTGAGTTATAGGATTGATCTTACGTCGAAATCATTTAAACTAACTTAACCACATATCAAATAAATCCAGTATAAAAGATTTGTCAACTCACCAAAAGAAATAAACAAAGTTTTCTTCTAAAATACGCATGAAACTCATGAGCAAAACTAAGCGTGGTTCCGTCTACTCAAAAAGAACAACTTCAGATAACGACTGCAGCGCTGCTGTGACACACCAGCCAAATATTCGACTAGTCCGTCTATACCGGTGGTCCATATATCCCGGACTTACCCTACGTGTTGCCGAAATCGAGCGATGACGAGTATACTCGTCAATCACAGAGTAAGTGTCGCTGTTAAGATACTGGATCAAAAAGATGGGTTTATTTTATAAAATTGACACTTTTATTACCAATGTATATTTATCTGGTTAACTTAAACATATATTACAAACTTATTAGACGAAAAACGCAAGAGAAATTAAATGCATACGATAGCAAGAATTTAAATTCCTGCCGTGGCGTGGTATTCGGCAAAACAGGGTATTACACATAATGGGACTTTGCAAATGGAACACCAGTAACGGGATTCTTTCCTGATCTTGCGTTTATAACAACGTGCACACCTTCGGGTAGGATTTTTTGTGTTCGAAGTTCTGGGTATATGATCCAGAACATGATTCCCGAGTAATTGTGTTACATTAGGCCTAGATGGCCGAGTTTGTGTCAATTTTTCCCGGGTTATTGGATATGATGCAATAGTGTCCTCAACAAATTCCAGCAAAAAATTCATTCGCGATAACGTTCCATTATTTTTTTTTTGTATAATATATATGAATTCAAACAAATAATATCTAATAGATGGCAAGCTGTTTCAGCCGGTGCATACGGGGCGCATGAGTTTATCTCAAATTATATATATTTTTTATTCGTTTCTTTTATTCCGGCCTGGCCTCAAAGATCTTGAAATTTGAGAATATGTTTTGCTTTTCTCAAAAATTAAAATTTAAATAGCCATTGGTCCCTACTTTATACGCATGACGAGTATACTATATATGAATTCAAACAAATAATATCTAATAGATGGCAAGCTGTTTCAGCCGGTGCATACGGGGCGCATGAGTTTATCTCAAATTATATATATTTTTTATTCGTTTCTTTTATTCCGGCCTGGCCTCAAAATATTCGAAAGATCTTGAAATTTGAGAATATGTTTTGCTTTTCTCAAAAATTAAAATTTAAATAGCCATTGGTCCCTACTTTATACGCATGACGAGTATACTCGTCGATACACAAAATCGTGCCACTTCTCCATGACGAGTATACTCGTCAATCACAGTTAACTGGTTAAGACATTGACGTGAAATATGTATATCGATGTATATACTAGTGCATTAAACCGACGTTCTCTCGGGAGCTAAACCCGCAACGCGGTTTATGCAAGCGAGTGCATCTTCGTGCAGTCGCGTTCGGATGCGTGGCCACTTACGGGCCGTGTACTCGGGGCGGAATAAAGTAATAAGCAAATAAAATCGCGAGGCCACAATGGAGACTCCACGGCCCCATCTCCGCACGCCGTAAAACCAAAGCAACGCTTTGCGAAAGTTTTATATTCTCATTTTTACGATCCGCCGGCATTATCGTCCCCCAGGAGGGGCTCCGCCGCGGAACGTCCGCGTCACCGCCGCCATCTTGCCACTAATTACGCCGGGCATAATTGCTGGATAAACATCCCGTCGAAAACATCGCGACATCGTTAATACCGAGACGTGTTTATATCTGAAAAAAGAATCTAGAAATAAGATCTATCAAATGTACGGACTTTATACGTTGAAATAAGGACAGCGGATTATTTCCGTTAGCGTTACGATCCAAAGCTTTCGTTCCTCAAAGCTGGGAAAATTACGGATAAATATCTATAACAATGATATATAACTATTTGGAAGGGTTTGCAACGCTTAAAAATATTTGTAATCCTTCTTAAAAAGTAAATACGAACCGAACGGACTGAATCCGTAACGTCTACGGATATTTTTCGTTGCACCTATAATTTTGTAACGCCTTAAATTTACCAGTTTCTAAGTTAATATTAATGGACATTTTCAGCTAAGATGGCGGTCGACTCTTGCGGAAATGTTTCCGCAAATTGTACACGTAAGGAAGTAGAATCAACTGGATTAATTCGTTAGTGGAATAGTTTTTAACGGTATTGGGAACAATTTCCAATAGATAGACCGGTAACTTTAAGGTGAAGTGAAACACGTCGAGGAACTTGATCGACGTCGATAAAGAAGATTTTTCTAAATGCCTACGTTGCCGACGTTCGTTTTTATATTGACAGCTGGGTCGAATTATATTGGATATTGTACCAAATGGCATACTCCACCTGTCGTTTTCGTACAATAAATGTCAAGAAATCGAAATAAAACTCCAGAAATCCTCTGGATTCATGCGTTCCGGGGCCCTAACTGACTGCAGAGGGACCCCCTGCGCCATCTGTGATTTCCAGGTCAATTAAATATTCACTCCGAGACCTCCTATTCCCATCGTTTCAGCATAGAAGCGCATACAACACTTTTTTTTGCCTTTATCCCGTTCAAATGCGAGTTTATCGATTACCAGAGTGTTCTAAATTGTCGTAAAATTGTCCTGATCCTTTCGATTCTCATATCAGAGCCTTCGATAATTGTATATCGATCGAAATATGAGAGCTCGACGCCATTTTGGTTCTGGTCTGGACTGAGTTAAAAAATTTGTTTGAAAAATCCAAATTTTAAATGTGTCAGGACAATTCTTAGATGATCAGGAGTGATGTGTCAAAGTTTCGGACGTTTTGGTTTTTTACCCTTAAAAAAAAAGTGTTGTATTCGAATCGACTGATTTGAAGGATGTTTCACTTCACCTTAAGGCTCTTATTTTTCTCCGCGTAAGTACTGTAAAGGGTCGGTTTGCGTCGATCTCCGACAGAGGCGCCACCGGAGCGAGGAGCGCCGCTCGACGTTTCCGATTTGGGGTACGAAACGTCGAGGCGGGTCCCGGGGGACGCAAGAGGAGGAAGAGGGACGAAAGAAGAGTGGATCCTCTCCGGTCGTACATGGGCCGCTACATGGCCGACGTACATGCTCAGGGGTAGGGGGCGGTACTCGAGTTACTCAAAAGCCGGTCGCAGACGGAAACTCGGGGAAAAAGTTTCGCCTAACGTCTTGGAAGTGTCCGAAAAAGAGGACTGCGCCGGCGGCGGGACTCCTCTAAGTGTATCACATAGTAAATTTAGTTTGCCGACCTGCGCGCCGCTTCCCGAGCTTCCGCCGCCCCGCCCGGCCCGGCCCGGCGGCCATTTTGCAAGATGGCGCCGGCGCGGGACCGTTCGAGCGAATCTGGCCGATCAAACGGGGGCTAAAAGCCGCGCTTTCGCCCGGGTTAACTCGATCCTGGGGCTTTCTGCCACCCACCGACCGACCGACCGTTCCAATCGATGAGCCCGCGACAACGGGCGCTCTTTCCGCCTCCCGGGGGAGTCGGCTTCCTTCCAGTTAACCTCCAAATTCGGAGACCTGGCCGAGATACGGAACTGCAGACATGCAGATACGTATTTCATTGAATAGATTAAGTTTTTCTCGGTTCAACCTTAGAATATGGTGAATATATGGGCGACGTGACTACATTCTTCGATTAATTTTCAATTTTTTCTATGCCTTAAAAATAAAGTTTGAAATTTTGCAGTGGTTACGTTCTTTAAGTGGCAATGTCCTAGTCGCGAAATAGGGTGTACGCGTTCGACTCTGCAGCAAGAAACAAACTGTAACTATTTTTTATTTCGCAGACATCACGCACGGTAAACTCTCTTTCCGTGATCCCGCTCGACCGCGAAACCTAGGTATTTCTGAGAGTTCGTTTTTCCATTTGCCCTATCGATGGCAATCTAATGATGCGAATGCATCGCGACGAAGTCACGCATCCCGGAAGACAAGGGGAGGCTCCGATCAGCTCGAGTACACGATAAACCGCAAATCGCGGGCGAGAAAAAAGAAGGGAAAATGCACATTCTATGTACGAACGCGTCTCCGAGGACTTTGGGAGTATTCACTTTGGAATACGGTTCGAGTAGCAATTATGCTCTTCTCAAAGTAGAAAGACGCCTACCGATATAATACATATTTTGCACACAAGGGGATTAGCTAAGGAAAAGAAGTTCCTAACGGACAACCATGACACAATCGTGAGAAAATCGTGTTGAACGTGTACAGTATCCATGACAATCATAATTAATAATATACAAATACAAAAATAGGGTATTCTTAAATACAAGACTACAAGTTCTTCGACCATAACCTCAAGTCCATCTTCACTTTTGAGAATGCCAACTGGTCAGGACCAATTTGAACCTGAAATCAGTGCGAGTAATTAGTACGAAGAAAAAATAAACCGCGCCTTGTATGCTGAAAAAATGTATTGAACCTGAGAAATATTTTGTTAATTCAAAGAATAATTATTTGATTGACATAAAAGCGAATAAATCGGATGCAATATTTCTTTGGAATTGTGACAATTTATTTAAGTCAAATAATTATTCTCCGAATCAAAAATACATTTCTTAGGTACCATTCAAAGAAATATTTCTTTGGTTCAATGAATTTTTTCTGCTCAGAGTAGACATGGGAAGTGGATTCCGCTTAAGGTGCTATGATAGGGTCCATTCTATACCTATAAAACGTCAAAATATTGATGAAAAATGTCTCCAAACTGTGTGTAATAATTTAAACTTCAACACGTAATCGTGTTAAAACTCACTACATTTCATGTTTGAAAAAAAGAAAAGAAGAAATTATTCTTTCGAAATTTATAATTCCGCGAGTTTCCAGACCTTCACTAGGACCTCGATAATCACGCGTCGAAGTTACTAATAATTTGATTGTCATGTTCACCCAGTCTTAATAAAAGTTTTAAATATATATATATATATAATAACCCTTTCGCATCACCTTAACCGCGCGCGTTTCCCGGTCTTTCTCCCCGGATTCTCCGCCTCGCATCTCGAGGTCCGATCGATAGGCAGCCATCGATGTCTCTCGGCGGTGGCGGGGAGGGAGCGCTCGGTCTGGCTGGCGGAGCGCGACTACGGCAGCCGCGGCGCGCGCGCGGCCACCCCGGGCGATGCGCGAGTGTGGGTGCGCGGCGCGCACTCGGCGTCGGCTCGCCGGCAACTCCTGCGCGAGCGGCCTCCTCGGGCGTCCCACCCCCCGCGGGGTAATTCGCGGCGGCTGCGCGGCCCAATCGCGGCCGGCCAATCGCACCTCGGCTGCGCGGGACCGAGCGAGAACAAAAGACTCGCGGAGGGGGCCGCGCGAGCGCTGCGATCGCCGCGGCCCGCAAAAACCGTCCGCGCGGCATCGATTCGCCCCGGCCCGGACAAAAGGACCGCGAGGACCCGCCGACGGCTCCCGGTCGCGTGGATCGGACTCCTTTTTATTTATAACCCACTTTTCTCGGACTTTTCTCCCGTTCCTGTTATTTTTTTTTTCCTTTCTTTCCCCGCGCTTCTTCCCTTCGAAAAACCGTCCGATTGTCTCCGGTTACGTTGCGGTCCACCAAGTCTGCCTGGAACCGGGTGTCGGGGCCCCCGAACTCCGACTCGAGTACTTTGAGCCGTTTTTATTCCGATGAAATTTTATACTGAACGTTAAGGTGAAGTGAAACACGTCGAGGAACTTGATTGACGTCGATAAAGAAGATTTTTCTAAATGCCTATGTTGCCGATGTTCGTTTTTATATTGACAGCTGTGTCGAATTATATTGGGTATTGTACCAAATGGCATATTCCGCCTGTCGTTTTCGTACAATAATTATCAAGAAATCGAAGTAAAACTCCAGAAATCCTCTGGATTCCTGTTTCCTGGGGCCCTAATTGACTGCAGAGGAACACCCTGCGCCATCTGTGATTTCCAGGTCAATTAAATTTTCACTCCGAGACCCCGTATTACCATCGTTTTAGCATAGAAGCGCATACAACACATTGTTTGCCCTTATCCCGTTCAAATGCTAGTTTATCGATTACCAGAGTGTTCTAAATTGTCGTAAAATTGTCCTGACCCTTTCGATTCTCATATCAGAGCCTTCGATAATTGTATACTGATCGAAATATGAGAGCTCGACGCCATTTTGGTTCTGGTCTGGGCTGAGTTAAAAAATTTTTTTCAAAAATCCAAATTTTGAACGTGTCAGGACAATTCTTAGATGATCAGGAGTAATGTGTCAAAGTTTCGGACATTTTGGTTTTTTACCCTTAAAAAAAAAGTGTTGTATTCGAATCGACTGATTTGAAGGGTGTTTCAGTTCACCTTAACGACTCCGGGGATCGTTCAGCGACTTCTAAGACTGATTTGCACACTCCCTACATTGACATGCGTACATATGTATAATTAAACCTCGTATATATTACCGTGGATGTATTTGATTTTTATTATAATAAAGTCGATTTAAAATAGAAAATGGTGTTTTACATTTTAAATACCTATTACAAATGAATTCAATTGAAATGGTTACTTGGCTCTGTGTATTGAGAGGTTCGATTGAGTTTTGAGGGGACACTCGATAATTGACGAGTCGCCGTTTACGCTCCAAGTGTTAGGTGTATAAATTGTTAAAGAGATCTACGACCCACTTCTGGACTCCCTTTTCTTCTGGCATTTCTTTTGGTCGTGGATAACCGCGGAAAATGTCTTCGGGTTCTACGGTCGATTGTACGATCGATTGTTTTTCGCGGCCAGCGAAGGTGCGCCGGAAGTGAAAGAAACCGTCCGGTTTGCTTGCAGGTGACAAGGGGGACGACCCCAAGGGATCGTCTTCGAACTCCCTGAGCTCGGCTCAGGGCAAGAAGCAGCGGAAAGCCCGCACGGCGTTCACGGACCATCAGCTGCAGACTCTGGAGAAGAGTTTCGAGCGACAAAAGTACCTCAGCGTTCAAGACAGGATGGAATTGGCCGCCAAACTGCAGCTGACCGACACGCAGGTCAAGACGTGGTACCAGAACAGAAGGTAAGACGAGCTACCATTTTTACATTTGCGCTAGGAAAAAAAAAAAATTCAAAAAAAAATTCCAACCAAAGAAATATCTTGTTAATACAAAGATTACATCCCAGGTTGTGATAAGAAGGAACGTCGCGTCCAATTTAATCGAGTTTATTCCAACCAAGTAATTATTCTTTGAATTAACTAAATATTTCATTTTTTCAATGAATTTTGTCTCGGTGCCCCCGTCAGGATTTCCGAATGAAAATCTGGAGACCGATCAAGGCTGCCCTGAGAAAAAAGATTAGTTGCCTGAATCCATCCATAATCGCAAGAATCAATTATTTTATTAAGAAAAATATAAAACGATATCGTTGATTCAAACGAATTTTGTCTACTCTTCCTGACGTTTCTTTGGATATATTTGATCGTAGGATTCCATTCGGTTTTTCAACTGAAAAACTGTTTTTCTCAGGGTGCGAAGCAAACCATCGGCTGCAGATTTCAAAGAAATACCGGCGCAAGGATCTCGGTTAACGAGAAGTTTCGGGATGATTTATAGTCGAAACGTGGTGTACCAGTTTTCAGAAAGCGTCCGAGTAACGACGCCTAATGCTCGAGGGCACGGCGTCACAGTAGCCGACTGGCTACTGCACCGTTAAGAGGGAAAGGCATAGAAAAAGATGACAAGAGGGAGCGCCGGGGAGGGAAGAAAGGAGGAAAAAAGAGATGACTTAACCGATCATCCCGGGGCACCAGGGTATGACTCTGTAAAGTGCGATGAACGAAGGGCCTCATCCCATAAGCATGGCGTCAGCGTCGGATCGGCGGCGGACGTGATCCTTTTAAAGGGCCCGTGTCGAATCCCTATAATGGAAATTGCGCCGACCAACAAAGCCGTTGTTTACGTGGTTAAACGCGACGACCGTTGCCTGACAACGGATTCGATACTAAACGCCCTTAAGGCGCGTCCAGTCCAGCGCCCAGGGTCGGATGCGGTTATTTAAGGCCGTTGTTTGATGGTTCTAAACAATACAATGCCGTCCTATTGTCTTGAGACCTTACGGTATTTTTCTGGTCTTCTCTCTTGACGGAAGAATTTGTGATGCCCTGTTACGTACAGCAATAACATCTTGATGATGGAATAATTGCTCATGCGCATTGTTTAGCTCTTGGTACTTCACCCTAAAATTATAGTAGTCATGAACCTCATATATTTTATCTATCTCATAATGTGTACGATTCCACGTGAGGTATCATGAGATGAAGTATAAATATAAATGATAACTTAAGGTGTTATGAAATATCGCAAGTTTCAAGATCTTCGTAAGGACCTCCATAATCACGGGTTAAAGTTTGAAATTATTCGGTGCCCCCAGTTTCGAAAAAAGTTTTATAAATACCTTACAATGACCCTCTTGTAATACCTTAAATTATCGAAAGTTTAAGAATACTAATACTACATTGTTTGGCTCTTGGTACTTCACCCTAAAATTATCGTAGTCATGAACCTCATATATTTTGTCTATCTCATAATGTGTACGATTCCACGTGAGGTATCATGAGATGAAGTATAAATATAAATGAAACTTAAGGTGTTACGAAATATCGCAAGTTTCAAGATCTTCGTAAGGACCTCCATAATCACGGGTTAAAGTTTGAAATTATTCGGTGCCCCCAGTTTCGAGAAAAGTTTTATAAATACCTTACAATGACCCTCTTGTAATACCTTAAATTATCGTAGTCATGAATCTCATATATTTTGTCTATCTCATAATGTGTACGATTCCATGTGAGATATCATGAGATGAAGTATAAATATAAATGATAACTTAAGGTGTTATGAAATATCGCACGTTTTAAGATCTTCGTAAGGACCTCCATAATCACGGGTTAAAATTTGAAATTATTCGGTGCCCCCAGTTTCGAGAAAAGTTTTATAAATACCTTACAATGACCCTCTTGAAATACCTTAAATTATCGAAAGATTAAGAATACTACCTAGGTCCGTCGTGATCGGCCGTCGGGCGAGGACTGGCAGGCGCCAAGGCGTGACGCGGTGGAATCCTCTGACGACCTCTCGAAAGCCGACCCGTATATCTCGGTTTTCGCCCGAGCGACGGAGACGCATATAGCGCCGCCCCGAATGACCGACGGAGACGGAGATAGGTCCTTTCCAATTAGCTGTCCGTTGAGCTCTCGCTCGTCACCGATCCATCGCCCTCGAAGATCATTTACTGTGAAAAATGGTAAAAACTCTGAAATGGTGAAAATCGCGTTTCGAATCGGAGGCAAACCTTAGCAATCCTCGGAAAGGATAACGAGATACCCTTAACGACGTAAATATTATTTTTTCTCTCTCTCTCTTAGAATTGTCACCAGGTACATATATTTATACGGAGAATCAGGCAGCCCTGTAGTGACATCAATGATTTTGTATCCGCCCTCTCGTTTCTTTTCCTCGTTACCGAAATTCGAAGTTTACGGAGTGGAATCTTTTTCCCCCCTTGAGAGTCGCCCAGCGCCGATATATCGAGCAAGATCGAAGAAAAACCAGATGATCGATCCTGGATCGGTCGAGCCCAAAAAACGACCAATTATCGACGCTTCGAGACTGCCCTCGATCGTCGCCCGTGATTATCTCCTAAAATGGTTACGTCAATTCCACTTTTTATTCGATCCTGCGCCATGGGAAAAATGATTCTTTCAATATTCCTTCCTTTTTTTTTTTGTTATATCTCCCTAAAAGCTTCTCGATGATATTTTCTCGCCAGAAAAAATCCCTTTTTTATTTTCTATTTCATAAATTAACTTCGATTCTGGAGTTCATAGTTAATGCGAAATTGACAGTTTCGTATATGACTTTATAATGTTGACCAATAACGCGACTTCGCAACGGCACCAAATTTTGTGCGCGGGTCTATAGTAATGTGAAGAAAGAAAATGTGTATAAAATTCGGAATCGGGCCTCGGGAGGTGTCGTCTCATTTTGGATAGAGCCTCCGCCGTTTAATTGGCGGTCGGTGACTCGAGAGCAGATTTTTTGGGCATTTTTCGACGTTTAGCTCGGCCGAGCGGTCATCCGAGAAGAGAGGCTCGTAATGGGAATGGCCGCGCATATACGGAGCCTTTGCGCACATCGGGTCCGTCCTTTCTCGAGACTGTCATTATACTGTCAATTACCGGGTCAGCCGCGCTCGTAATGACAGGCATCTGCTTTGCCAACCGCCGCGAGACGAACTGGCTGCCCCAACTTGTCGATGACTGCTCCGATTTTCTGCCGCGGTACGCGTGATATCTCCGGGGGAAGAAATCGAGCAAAAGGCGAAGATTCACTCGCAGAAACTTTTTCGGGACTGATTTGCCGGAGGTTTGCTCCTTTTTCTGCCCCCGGACGGAGATTGCTTTCCGTGGTATATTTAGGCCCTGAAATAGAGTCTCATCGTGGGAAAATTCGAGCCTTCCGATAAAACGTCGATCTTCAAAATTTAGCTTAGCGGAAGAAGAATTTCAGGTCTTAAAAATCAAAATTCAAATTGGGAAAATTCACTCTCGAGCCTGGAGTCTTGCGACGAACTTCGATTTCTGGAATCTACCCCCCGAATAAAAAAAAGAAAAAAATTCATCCTAACCTAACGAAATATATTTAGGCCCTGAAATAGAGTCTCGTCGTGGGAAAATTCGAGCCTTCCGATGAAACGTCGATCTTCAAAATCTAGCTTAGCGGAAGAAGAATTTCAGGTCTTAAAAATCAAAACTCATATTGGGATAATTCACTTTCGAGCCTCGAGTCTTGCGACGAACTTCGATTTCTGGAATCTACCTCCCGAAAAAAAAAAAAAAAATTCACCGAACCCAAAGAAATATTTGGTCAATTCAAAGGATATTTGTTTCACTGGGATAAACTCAATTCCGAAGGTGTAGGGTGCATCCGATTTATTGGAATTTATATGAAAGAAATTATTCGTCAGATTCACAGAACATTTCTTTGGTGCTGTTAAAAAAGTATTTCTCCGGTTAAATGAAATCTTTTTCGGATGGAGATTGCTTTCCGTGGTATATTTAGGCCCTGAAATAGAGTCTCATCGTGGGAAAATTCGGGCCTTCCGATGAAACGTCGATCTTCAAAATCTAGCTTAGCGGAAGAAGAATTTCAGGTCTTAAAAATCAAAACTCAAATTGGGAAAATTCACTCTCGAGTCTTGCAACGAACTTCGATTTCTGGAATCTACCCCCCGAAAAAAAAAAGAAAAAAATTCATCGAACCCAAAGAAATATTTGGTCAATTCAAAGGATATTTGTTTCACTGGGATAAACTCAATTCCGAGGGGTGCATACGATTTATTGGAATTTATATGAGAGAAATGAATTATTCGTCAGATTCACAGAACAGTTCCTTGGTGCCGTTAAAAAAGAATTTCTCCGGTTACATGAAATCTTTTTCTCGGTACAGACTTTTCGCATGCAAGAAATCGCGTCCCATTATTTTCCGTTTATCGAGAGGTTAGAAATTGACGGTGTATTATTATTTGGTTCGACCTCGAAAATGGGCGGTTTTGAGGTTTTGGCGGACACGCTTTCTTCCTACAAAGTTACCGGCAGGACCTCGGCATTCCGGCTAATTAGTCTTGGCTTTCAGAAAGGACCAAGTCACGAAAGTACAGGGTGACTACACGCTATTCGTTCCGCCGAAAAGGACGAGAGACGAGCGTGCTTTGAGACGCGAAACCGGCGAAATTAGCGACGCCTTAACGCTTGGATTTATGCTGAATTGATACTTAACACTCGCAATTAGCCTCTAAAAGGCCCGAACTCGTCGACAAAGGGTCGGACAAAACCTCGTGGCAATCCCTCCGTGACGGAACGTATTTAATTTTTACGTTGGTTTTAACCATCCTCTGGTAAACAGTCCTCGTCAATTTCAAGCCGCCTCCATTACGAGACGCCGATTTTCTGGAAAGCACTTTCAGGGGATTTATTTCACAAAAATCATCGACCGACGATAACTCCGAGGCGATTAGTAACCGCGATCCCGCTGTTCCGAGATTGGCCGAGAACTTTGAGGTTAGGTCAATCTTCTGGAAACGGACGACGTACCTTTGACATTCGAATGAGATTTGTCGAGCCTTACGTGACAGTCACCTTTCGTTATCGGCTTCCTCTGTAATCGCGTTAAATCCCACGGGTTTCCACAATTTACAAGCGTTTTCCAGCATTTTGCCGTCGGTTACGCAATATCGACTTCTCTATCCAGAGACGTAGAAAATATTTCCACGGTATTATATGATAAATAATCGGATAACCAGACGTGATATCATTTCTTCAGCTATTTTCTCTCCCTGTTCCGTTAAATCTAAATAAGACAACACCTGTCAAATTTAATATCTTAATCATCCCATTAATCAAATCAAGCTTCATAGAGGTTGGTTACGAACTGTTGAATTTATGCGAATTTTTCAAAAGATACGTCACGCTAACAACGAGAAACAAAAATTTTATTGTCGCGGTGCATACTTCTTTGAATCAACCGACCTTGTATTCTTGAATTTAGAGTATTGCGATAATCGGTAGAAATGCTCTTCCTAGGAAAGGAACGACGGATCGCCGAAGGAAATGGCCGATCGAAGGCTCGGTGGTTTCGAAAAAGCGGCGAAATGGATAAAAAGGAAAACACTCTAATCGGTGGAAAAGCAAGTGCACTACCGCATAATACTCTAGAATTACGAGTCACTTCCCGGAGACAGGATACATGCGTATATCGCTTCGTCGGTACTCAACCTTTAGATGTTGTGCGCGCGTCCGTAGGTGTACATCGCCGGACATGAATGCCACCCCCTCGCGCGCCGCCCGCACCGCTGACGCGGGCGGGCATTCATGTCCTCCACTGTACGACCCGCCGAGGTCCGTCCCGCGCGAGTTGACATCTGCTGGCGACGCGAACTCAAATTACCCGCGATTTCCCACTTACTCGTATTAGAACCTCCGGCGCCATTTTCGCGCACACCTCGAATATGCACGTTTACTCCCGAGATAATACCCCGGATTACACGCTCGAGTATTACCTTTTTCAACGGCCGTTTCCAACTCTGTCCCGTAATGGAAAAGCTCGAAAGTCCCGCGCCACTATTGAAAATATTCACAAAGCTCCTCTGCACTTTTAGCTCATAAAAAAACAACTGGGACTGTTTATAATTCCTTAATACATATCTACAATTCCACTCCATCGCGTGAAATAATTCCATGAAATTTTCTCGGTGGGAATTTACAAAATGTAGGAACTAGAATATGGAATTCCATGTTACCTCGGTGAAGTAATCGATTTTTCTTTGTTGTCTTAATATTCACAAAGCTCCTCTGCACTTTTAGCTCATAAGAAAATTGGGACTGTTTATAATTCTTTAATACATATCTACAATTCCACTCCATCGCGTGAAATAATTCCATGAAATTTTCTCGGTGGGAATTTACAAAATGTAGGAACTAGAATATGGAATTCCATGTTACCTTGGTGAAGTAATCGATTTTTCTTTGTTGTCGATATAAAAAAAAAAATTGTTTCTGGACGAATTTTTTGCTGGCCCATTTTCAAGGGTTCCAGTTTGTCGCCGCAGGCAAAATTTCTCGTAACGACTGTGAATTTATTTTTTGCGTATTTAACGCGTAATTTATCAGTTTCTTTTGCCGTGAAGTGAAATTTTCTTTTTTATTACCTATTTCCGTAGGGAAATCTTATTTCTTTCGTGATTCGCAATTCATTTCCTTGCGTGGACTCGCTCGCTTCCTATCGTTCCACCTTATTATGCATTTCTAAAGCAACGTACAGACATCATGTTACATTCACCTCCGACGCAACGCGCGTATGTCATCCTTCAAAGAGGCTCGTTGCCCCACGCGTATTACGGCCGTGAGAATGCGGGATATTTCCGCAAGCGGAAGTAGATTCTTCTTCCCACGCCATGCAGACCTAGCCGCTATTATAACGGATCGAGCTCGCCTTGTCGCGAAGTGGTGCATTTCGCGAGATGGCCATTGCATGCGCGGAAATCGATGGACGGATGTCGGCACGAAACCGCCATTTTCCCTCCTGATGTCTCTCACATGAACGCAAACCCATTTCGTGTACCAATTTAATCGTCTTTATCAAATTTCAACCCCATTACTCTGACGACTTAAGGTGATGTGAAACACGGCGAGGAACTTGATCAACGTCGATAAAGAAGATTTTTCTAAATGCCTACGTTGCCTACGTTCGTTTTTATATTGACAGCTGGGTCGAATTATATTGGGTATTGTACCAAATGGCATACTCTACCTGTCGTTTTCGTACAATAATTATAAAGAAATCGAAGTAAAACTCCAGAAATCCTCTGGATTCATGCTTTCTGGGGCCCTAATTGACTGCGGAGGGACCCCCTGCGCCATCTGTGATTTCCAGGTCAATTAAATTTGCACTCCGAGACCTCGAATTACCATCCTTTTAGCATAGAAGCGTATACAACACTTTTTTTGCCTTTATCTCATTCAAATGCCAGTTTATCGACTACCAGAGTGTTCTAAATTGTCGTAAAATTTTCCTGACCCTTTCGATTCTCATATCAGTGCCTTCGATAATTGTATATTGATCGAAATATGAGGGTTCGACGCCATTTTGGTTCTAGTCTGGGCCGAGTTAAAAAATGTTTCCCAAAAATTCAAATTTTAAATGTGTCAGGACAATTCTTAGATGATCAGAAGTGATATGTCAAAGTTTCGGACAGTTTGGTCTAATACCCTTAAAAAAAAGTGTTGTATTCGAATCGACTGATTTGAAGAGGGTTTCACTTCACCTTAAAGCTCAGGATTTATTTCCAAATAATTTCATGTTTCGCTCATAGAGTCTACAGAAGTGAAAGAAAAAGTCAGTATAATCTCAATATCAATTTGAAAGAATCTTGTGGCTGAAAATGCAGTTTGGATTCGTTGAAGTCTCCGTACCCTGGGAAAAAAAAAATTCACCGAACCAAAGAAATATTTCGTTGATCCGAATAATAATTATTTGAGTAGGACGTACTGAAATAAATTGTCGTAGTCCCGAAGAAATGTCGCATCCAATTTATTCCATTTGAGTGAAATTCTTTGAATTTAATACTTCATTAACAAATTATTTCTTTGGTTCCTTGAAATGTTTTCCCGGGGCAACAATGGCGCTTTCTTCGGCGTCTTTTTTCGTGTCTCCTTCGACTTCTTCGGGGTCGTTCCGTAACAATGGCGGCCGTGGGTGCTTTTTTTTAGCGTCTTCTTCGACCTCGCCTCCCAAACTCGCAGCTTATCCGCGACTTGCGTATCGTTCCACCAACGGGGGAAGCGAAGTTAGCGAGGCAGATAGTAATTTGAAAATATGTCGCCCCTCCGAGCATTGTGTCCTAGCACGTTAATGTCGTGTCCGGGGTTCGTAACCGCAAACCCCGAAACCAGACCAACCGCCATTATAAATGCATTAAGCATCCTCTCTCGTCCTTCCTCCTGTTCACCCGGCGTTTCCGGTGCGATGGCTCCGTTTCGTTTCCGTCGAAAAATTCCTACGAAAACCTGCAATCATTCAAGCTAATATTTTTCATTACCCCCTTAGTGAGTGCTTCATGCAAACTATTCTATTTATTAAAAATGTTTTGCGATCCTAGGGACATATTTTGGAATGGACGAAGCAGGGTTCGTTCGATGTTAGTATTTCTCCGGGCAAATAGTCTTTCCTAATTTATTATATTTTTATAATCCATTAGGAGATGTTTTACGTAAATTATTGTATTTAGTGAAAAGGTACTTCATGATTTTCGGCGTTTAAGGGCTCGATTCGCCATGACTCTTCTTAGGGATTAAGGTGAAGTGAAACACGTCGATTAATTTGGTCAACGTCGATAAAGATTTTCCTAAATGCCTACGTTGCCGATGTTCGTTTTTATATCGACAGATATACCGAATTATATTGGGTATTGTACCAAATGGCATATTCCGCCTGTCGTTTTCGTACAATAATTAT